>NW_028152911.1:0-77760 GCF_951799395.1 Argentina silus | reverse complement strand
CCCTGACCACAACCCTAACCATAACCATCAACCCGACCCCGACCCTATCCCTTTCCCTAACCCCAACCCCGATCCTGACCACAACCCTAACCATAACCATCAACCCGACCCCGACCCTATCCCTTTCCCTAACCCCAACCCCGACCCCGACCCTGACCACAACCCTAACCATAACCATCAACCCGACCCCGACCCTATCCCTTTCCCTAACCCCAACCCCGACCCCGACCCTGACCACAACCCTAACCATAACCATCAACCCGACCCCGACCCTATCCCTTTCCCTAACCCCAACCCCGACCCCGACCCTGACCACAACCCTAACCATAACCATCAACCCGACCCCGACCCTATCCCTTTCCCTAACCCCAACCCCGACCCCGACCCTGACCACAACCCTAACCATAACCATCAACCCGACCCCGACCCTATCCCTTTCCCTAACCCCAACCCCGACCCCGACCCTGACCACAACCCTAACCATAACCATCAACCCGACCCCGACCCTATCCCTTTCCCTAACCCCAACCCCGACCCCGACCCTGACCACAACCCTAACCATAACCATCAACCCGACCCCGACCCTATCCCTTTCCCTAACCCCAACCCCGACCCCGACCCTGACCACAACCCTAACCATAACCATCAACCCGACCCCGACCCTATCCCTTTCCCTAACCCCAACCCCGACCCCGACCCTGACCACAACCCTAACCATAACCATCAACCCGACCCCGACCCTATCCCTTTCCCTAACCCCAACCCCGACCCCGACCCTGACCACAACCCTAACCATAACCATCAACCCGACCCCGACCCTATCCCTTTCCCTAACCCCAACCCCGACCCCGACCCTGACCACAACCCTAACCATAACCATCAACCCGACCCCGACCCTATCCCTTTCCCTAACCCCAACCCCGACCCCGACCCTGACCACAACCCTAACCATAACCATCAACCCGACCCCGACCCTATCCCTTTCCCTAACCCCAACCCCGACCCCGACCCTGACCACAACCCTAACCATAACCATCAACCCGACCCCGACCCTATCCCTTTCCCTAACCCCAACCCCGACCCCGACCCTGACCACAACCCTAACCATAACCATCAACCCGACCCCGACCCTATCCCTTTCCCTAACCCCAACCCCGACCCCGACCCTGACCACAACCCTAACCATAACCATCAACCCGACCCCGACCCTATCCCTTTCCCTAACCCCAACCCCGACCCCGACCCTGACCACAACCCTAACCATAACCATCAACCCGACCCCGACCCTATCCCTTTCCCTAACCCCAACCCCGACCCCGACCCTGACCACAACCCTAACCATAACCATCAACCCGACCCCGACCCTATCCCTTTCCCTAACCCCAACCCCGACCCCGACCCTGACCACAACCCTAACCATAACCATCAACCCGACCCCGACCCTATCCCTTTCCCTAACCCCAACCCCGACCCCGACCCTGACCACAACCCTAACCATAACCATCAACCCGACCCCGACCCTATCCCTTTCCCTAACCCCAACCCCGACCCCGACCCTGACCACAACCCTAACCATAACCATCAACCCGACCCCGACCCTATCCCTTTCCCTAACCCCAACCCCGACCCCGACCCTGACCACAACCCTAACCATAACCATCAACCCGACCCCGACCCTATCCCTTTCCCTAACCCCAACCCCGACCCCGACCCTGACCACAACCCTAACCATAACCATCAACCCGACCCCGACCCTATCCCTTTCCCTAACCCCAACCCCGACCCCGACCCTGACCACAACCCTAACCATAACCATCAACCCGACCCCGACCCTATCCCTTTCCCTAACCCCAACCCCGACCCCGACCCTGACCACAACCCTAACCATAACCATCAACCCGACCCCGACCCTATCCCTTTCCCTAACCCCAACCCCGACCCCGACCCTGACCACAACCCTAACCATAACCATCAACCCGACCCCGACCCTATCCCTTTCCCTAACCCCAACCCCGACCCCGACCCTGACCACAACCCTAACCATAACCATCAACCCGACCCCGACCCTATCCCTTTCCCTAACCCCAACCCCGACCCCGACCCTGACCACAACCCTAACCATAACCATCAACCCGACCCCGACCCTATCCCTTTCCCTAACCCCAACCCCGACCCCGACCCTGACCACAACCCTAACCATAACCATCAACCCGACCCCGACCCTATCCCTTTCCCTAACCCCAACCCCGACCCCGACCCTGACCACAACCCTAACCATAACCATCAACCCGACCCCGACCCTATCCCTTTCCCTAACCCCAACCCCGACCCCGACCCTGACCACAACCCTAACCATAACCATCAACCCGACCCCGACCCTATCCCTTTCCCTAACCCCAACCCCGACCCCGACCCTGACCACAACCCTAACCATAACCATCAACCCGACCCCGACCCTATCCCTTTCCCTAACCCCAACCCCGACCCCGACCCTGACCACAACCCTAACCATAACCATCAACCCGACCCCGACCCTATCCCTTTCCCTAACCCCAACCCCGACCCCGACCCTGACCACAACCCTAACCATAACCATCAACCCGACCCCGACCCTATCCCTTTCCCTAACCCCAACCCCGACCCCGACCCTGACCACAACCCTAACCATAACCATCAACCCGACCCCGACCCTATCCCTTTCCCTAACCCCAACCCCGACCCCGACCCTGACCACAACCCTAACCATAACCATCAACCCGACCCCGACCCTATCCCTTTCCCTAACCCCAACCCCGACCCCGACCCTGACCACAACCCTAACCATAACCATCAACCCGACCCCGACCCTATCCCTTTCCCTAACCCCAACCCCGACCCCGACCCTGACCACAACCCTAACCATAACCATCAACCCGACCCCGACCCTATCCCTTTCCCTAACCCCAACCCCGACCCCGACCCTGACCACAACCCTAACCATAACCATCAACCCGACCCCGACCCTATCCCTTTCCCTAACCCCAACCCCGACCCCGACCCTGACCACAACCCTAACCATAACCATCAACCCGACCCCGACCCTATCCCTTTCCCTAACCCCAACCCCGACCCCGACCCTGACCACAACCCTAACCATAACCATCAACCCGACCCCGACCCTATCCCTTTCCCTAACCCCAACCCCGACCCCGACCCTGACCACAACCCTAACCATAACCATCAACCCGACCCCGACCCTATCCCTTTCCCTAACCCCAACCCCGACCCCGACCCTGACCACAACCCTAACCATAACCATCAACCCGACCCCGACCCTATCCCTTTCCCTAACCCCAACCCCGACCCCGACCCTGACCACAACCCTAACCATAACCATCAACCCGACCCCGACCCTATCCCTTTCCCTAACCCCAACCCCGACCCCGACCCTGACCACAACCCTAACCATAACCATCAACCCGACCCCGACCCTATCCCTTTCCCTAACCCCAACCCCGACCCCGACCCTGACCACAACCCTAACCATAACCATCAACCCGACCCCGACCCTATCCCTTTCCCTAACCCCAACCCCGACCCCGACCCTGACCACAACCCTAACCATAACCATCAACCCGACCCCGACCCTATCCCTTTCCCTAACCCCAACCCCGACCCCGACCCTGACCACAACCCTAACCATAACCATCAACCCGACCCCGACCCTATCCCTTTCCCTAACCCCAACCCCGACCCCGACCCTGACCACAACCCTAACCATAACCATCAACCCGACCCCGACCCTATCCCTTTCCCTAACCCCAACCCCGACCCCGACCCTGACCACAACCCTAACCATAACCATCAACCCGACCCCGACCCTATCCCTTTCCCTAACCCCAACCCCGACCCCGACCCTGACCACAACCCTAACCATAACCATCAACCCGACCCCGACCCTATCCCTTTCCCTAACCCCAACCCCGACCCCGACCCTGACCACAACCCTAACCATAACCATCAACCCGACCCCGACCCTATCCCTTTCCCTAACCCCAACCCCGACCCCGACCCTGACCACAACCCTAACCATAACCATCAACCCGACCCCGACCCTATCCCTTTCCCTAACCCCAACCCCGACCCCGACCCTGACCACAACCCTAACCATAACCATCAACCCGACCCCGACCCTATCCCTTTCCCTAACCCCAACCCCGACCCCGACCCTGACCACAACCCTAACCATAACCATCAACCCGACCCCGACCCTATCCCTTTCCCTAACCCCAACCCCGACCCCGACCCTGACCACAACCCTAACCATAACCATCAACCCGACCCCGACCCTATCCCTTTCCCTAACCCCAACCCCGACCCCGACCCTGACCACAACCCTAACCATAACCATCAACCCGACCCCGACCCTATCCCTTTCCCTAACCCCAACCCCGACCCCGACCCTGACCACAACCCTAACCATAACCATCAACCCGACCCCGACCCTATCCCTTTCCCTAACCCCAACCCCGACCCCGACCCTGACCACAACCCTAACCATAACCATCAACCCGACCCCGACCCTATCCCTTTCCCTAACCCCAACCCCGACCCCGACCCTGACCACAACCCTAACCATAACCATCAACCCGACCCCGACCCTATCCCTTTCCCTAACCCCAACCCCGACCCCGACCCTGACCACAACCCTAACCATAACCATCAACCCGACCCCGACCCTATCCCTTTCCCTAACCCCAACCCCGACCCCGACCCTGACCACAACCCTAACCATAACCATCAACCCGACCCCGACCCTATCCCTTTCCCTAACCCCAACCCCGACCCCGACCCTGACCACAACCCTAACCATAACCATCAACCCGACCCCGTCCCTATCCCTTTCCCTAACCCCAACCCCGACCCCGACCCTGACCACAACCCTAACCATAACCATCAACCCGACCCCTACCCTATCCCTTTCCCTAACCCCAACCCCGACCCTGACCACAACCCTAACCATAACCATCAACCCGACCCCGACCCTATCCCTTTCCCTAACCCCAACCCCGAACCCGACCCTGACCACAACCCTAACCATAACCATCAACCCGACCCCGACCCTATCCCTTTCCCTAACCCCAACCCCGACCCCGACCCTGACCACAACCCTAACCATAACCATCAACCCGACCCCGACCCTATCCCTTTCCCTAACCCCAACCCCGACCCCGACCCTGACCACAACCCTAACCATAACCATCAACCCGACCCCGACCCTATCCCTTTCCCTAACCCCAACCCCGACCCCGACCCTGACCACAACCCTAACCATAACCATCAACCCGACCCCGACCCTATCCCTTTCCCTAACCCCAACCCCGACCCCGACCCTGACCACAACCCTAACCATAACCATCAACCCGACCCCGACCCTATCCCTTTCCCTAACCCCAACCCCGACCCCGACCCTGACCACAACCCTAACCATAACCATCAACCCGACCCCGACCCTATCCCTTTCCCTAACCCCAACCCCGACCCTGACCACAACCCTAACCATAACCATCAACCCGACCCCGACCCTATCCCTTTCCCTAACCTCAACCCCGACCCTGACCACAACCCTAACCCTAACCGGAAATGGCAAAACAGGCGCGAAAACATAGATTTGTCTCTCCTGCTGCGCACACACTTCCGATAGCTTGCGAAGGCCTAAAAAACACAATCAGCCCGTGAGTTAATATGGGAGAGACTGTTTTCATCAAGTTTGAAGCCATAGTTTTGGCGCGGCAGCCGTTTCTTTCATTTTGGGGCCTATGTGTTTTTCGACTTTGAAATCGCAAAAAAGGTGCGAAAACATGGATTTGTCTCTCCTGCCGCGCACACACTTCCGATAGCTTGCAAAGGCCTAAAAAACACAAGCAGCCCGTGAGTTATTATGGGAGAGACTGTTTTCATCAAGTTTGAAGCCATAGTTTTGGCGCGGCAGCCGTTTCTTTCATTTTGGGGCCTATGTGTTTTTCGACCTTGAAATCGCAAAAAAGGTGCGAAAACATGGATTTGTCTCTCCTGCCGCGCACACACTTCCGAAAGCGTGCAAAGGTCTAAAAAACACAAGCAGCCCGTGAGTTATTATGGGAGAGACTGTTTTCATCAAGTTTGAAGCCATAGTTTTGGCGCGCCAGCCGTTTCTTTCATTTTGGGGCCAATGTGTTTTTCGACCTTGAAATCGCAAAAAAGTCGCGAAAACATTGATTTGTCTCTCCTGCCGCGCACACACTTCCGATATCTTGCGAAGGCCTAAAAAACACAAGCAGCCCTTGAGTTATTGTGGGAGAGACTGTTTTCATCAAGTTTGAAGTCATAGTTTTGGCGCAGCAGCCGTTTCTTTCATTTTGGGGCCTTTGTGTTTTTCGACCTGGAAATGGCAAAAAAGGCGCGAAAACATGGATTTGTCTCTCCTGCCGCGCACACACTTCCGATAGCTTGCGAAGGCCTAAAAAACACAAGCGGCCCTTGAGTTATTGTCTGAGAGACTGTTTTCATCAAGTTTGAAGCCATAGTTTTGGCGCGCCAGCCGTTTCTTTCATTTTGGGGCCTATGTGTTTTTCGACCTTGAAATCGCAAAAAAGGCGCGAAAACATGGATTTGTCTCTCCTGCCGCGCACACACTTCCGATAGCTTGCAAAGGCCTAAAAAACACAAGCAGCCCGTGAGTTATTATGGGAGAGACTGTTTTCATCAAGTTTGAAGCCATAGTTTTGGCGCGCCAGCCGTTTCTTTCATTTTGGGGCCTATGTGTTTTTCGACCTTGAAATCGCAAAAAATGCGCAAAAACATGGATTTGTCTCTCCTGCCGCGCACACACTTCTGATAGCTTGCGAAGGCCTAAAAAACACAAGCGGCCCTTGAGTTATTGTGGGAGAGACTGTTTTCATCAAGTTTGAAGCCTCAGTTTTGGCTGGACAGCCGTTTCTTTATTTTTGGGTTCTGTGTGTTTTTCGACCTGGAAATGAAAAAAAGGCGCGAAAACATAGATTTGTCTCTCCTGCCGCGCACACACTTCCGATAGCTTGCAAAGGCCTAAAAAACACAAGCAGCCCGTGAGTTATTATGGGAGAGACTGTTTTCATCAAGTTTGAAGCCATAGTTTTGGCGCGGCAGCCGTTTCTTTCATTTTGGGGCCTATGTGTTTTTCGACCTTGAAATCGCAAAAAATGCGCGAAAACATGGATTTGTCTCTCCTGCCGCGCACACACTTCCGATAGCTTGCGAAGGCCTAAAAAACACAAGCGGCCCTTGAGTTATTGTGGGAGAGACTGTTTTCATCAAGTTTGAAGCCTCAGTTTTGGCTGGACAGCCGTTTCTTTATTTTTGGGGTCTGTGTGTTTTTCGACCTGGAAATGGCAAAACAGGCGCGAAAACATAGATTTGTCTCTCCTGCTGCGCACACACTTCCGATAGCTTGCGAAGGCCTAAAAAACACAATCAGCCCGTGAGTTAATATGGGAGAGACTGTTTTCATCAAGTTTGAAGCCATAGTTTTGGCGCGGCAGCCGTTTCTTTCATTTTGGGGCCTATGTGTTTTTCGACCTTGAAATCGCAAAAAATGCGCGAAAACATGGATTTGTCTCTCCTGCCGCGCACACACTTCCGATAGCTTGCGAAGGCCTAAAAAACACAAGCGGCCATTGAGTTATTGTGGGAGAGACTGTTTTCATCAAGTTTGAAGCCTCAGTTTTGGCTGGACAGCCGTTTCTTTATTTTTGGGGTCTGTGTGTTTTTCGACCTTGAAATCGCAAAAAAGGCGCGAAAACATGGATTTGTATCTCCTGCCGCGCACACACTTCCGATAGCTTGCAAAGGCCTAAAAAACACAAGCAGCCCGTGAGTTATTATGGGAGAGACTGTTTTCATCAAGTTTGAAGCCATAGTATTGGCGCGGCAGCCGTTTCTTTCATTTTGGGGCCTATGTGTTTTTCGACCTTGAAATCGCAAAAAATGCGCGAAAACATGGATTTGTCTCTCCTGCCGCGCACACACTTCCGATAGCTTGCGAAGGCCTAAAAAACACAAGCGGCCCTTGAGTTATTGTGGGAGAGACTGTTTTCATCAAGTTTGAAGCCTCAGTTTTGGCTGGACAGCCGTTTCTTTATTTTTGGGGTCTGTGTGTTTTTCGACCTGGAAATGGCAAAACAGGCGCGAAAACATAGATTTGTCTCTCCTGCTGCGCACACACTTCCGATAGCTTGCGAAGGCCTAAAAAACACAATCAGCCCGTGAGTTAATATGGGAGAGACTGTTTTCATCAAGTTTGAAGCCATAGTTTTGGCGCGCCAGCCGTTTCTTTCATTTTGGGGCCTATGTGTTTTTCGACCTTGAAATCGCAAAAAAGGCGCGAAAACATGGATTTGTCTCTCCTGCCGCGCACACACTTCCGATAGCTTGCAAAGGCCTAAAAAACACAAGCAGCCCGTGAGTTATTATGGGAAAGACTGTTTTCATCAAGTTTGAAGCCATAGTTTTGGCGCGCCAGCCGTTTCTTTCATTTTGGGGCCTATGTGTTTTTCGACCTTGAAATCGCAAAAAAGGCGCGAAAACATGGATTTGTCTCTCCTGCCGCGCACACACTTCCGATAGCTTGCAAAGGCCTAAAAAACACAAGCGGCCCTTGAGTTATTGTGGGAGAGACTGTTTTCATCAAGTTTGAAGCCTCAGTTTTGGCTGGACAGCCGTTTCTTTATTTTTGGGTTCTGTGTGTTTTTCGACCTGGAAATGAAAAAAAGGCGCGAAAACATAGATTTGTCTCTCCTGCCGCGCACACACTTCCGATAGCTTGCAAAGGCCTAAAAAACACAAGCAGCCCGTGAGTTATTATGGGAGAGACTGTTTTCATCAAGTTTGAAGCCATAGTTTTGGCGCGGCAGCCGTTTCTTTCATTTTGGGGCCTATGTGTTTTTCGACCTTGAAATCGCAAAAAATGCGCGAAAACATGGATTTGTCTCTCCTGCCGCGCACACACTTCCGATAGCTTGCGAAGGCCTAAAAAACACAAGCGGCCCTTGAGTTATTGTGGGAGAGACTGTTTTCATCAAGTTTGAAGCCTCAGTTTTGGCTGGACAGCCGTTTCTTTATTTTTGGGGTCTGTGTGTTTTTCGACCTGGAAATGGCAAAACAGGCGCGAAAACATAGATTTGTCTCTCCTGCTGCGCACACACTTCCGATAGCTTGCGAAGGCCTAAAAAACACAATCAGCCCGTGAGTTAATATGGGAGAGACTGTTTTCATCAAGTTTGAAGCCATAGTTTTGGCGCGGCAGCCGTTTCTTTCATTTTGGGGCCTATGTGTTTTTCGACCTTGAAATCGCAAAAAATGCGCGAAAACATGGATTTGTCTCTCCTGCCGCGCACACACTTCCGATAGCTTGCGAAGGCCTAAAAAACACAAGCGGCCATTGAGTTATTGTGGGAGAGACTGTTTTCATCAAGTTTGAAGCCTCAGTTTTGGCTGGACAGCCGTTTCTTTATTTTTGGGGTCTGTGTGTTTTTCGACCTTGAAATCGCAAAAAAGGCGCGAAAACATGGATTTGTATCTCCTGCCGCGCACACACTTCCGATAGCTTGCAAAGGCCTAAAAAACACAAGCAGCCCGTGAGTTATTATGGGAGAGACTGTTTTCATCAAGTTTGAAGCCATAGTATTGGCGCGGCAGCCGTTTCTTTCATTTTGGGGCCTATGTGTTTTTCGACCTTGAAATCGCAAAAAATGCGCGAAAACATGGATTTGTCTCTCCTGCCGCGCACACACTTCCGATAGCTTGCGAAGGCCTAAAAAACACAAGCGGCCCTTGAGTTATTGTGGGAGAGACTGTTTTCATCAAGTTTGAAGCCTCAGTTTTGGCTGGACAGCCGTTTCTTTATTTTTGGGGTCTGTGTGTTTTTCGACCTGGAAATGGCAAAACAGGCGCGAAAACATAGATTTGTCTCTCCTGCTGCGCACACACTTCCGATAGCTTGCGAAGGCCTAAAAAACACAATCAGCCCGTGAGTTAATATGGGAGAGACTGTTTTCATCAAGTTTGAAGCCATAGTTTTGGCGCGCCAGCCGTTTCTTTCATTTTGGGGCCTATGTGTTTTTCGACCTTGAAATCGCAAAAAAGGCGCGAAAACATGGATTTGTCTCTCCTGCCGCGCACACACTTCCGATAGCTTGCAAAGGCCTAAAAAACACAAGCAGCCCGTGAGTTATTATGGGAAAGACTGTTTTCATCAAGTTTGAAGCCATAGTTTTGGCGCGCCAGCCGTTTCTTTCATTTTGGGGCCTATGTGTTTTTCGACCTTGAAATCGCAAAAAAGGCGCGAAAACATGGATTTGTCTCTCCTGCCGCGCACACACTTCCGATAGCTTGCAAAGGCCTAAAAAACACAAGCGGCCCTTGAGTTATTGTGGGAGAGACAGTTTTCATCAAGTTTGAAGCCTCAGTTTTGGCTAGACAGCCGTTGCTTTATTTTTGGGTTCTGTGTGTTTTTCGACCTGGAAATGGCAAAAAAGGCGCGAAAACATAGATTTGTCTCTCGTGCTGCGCACACACTTCCGATAGCTTGCGAAGGCCTAAAAAACACAATCAGCCCGTGAGTTAATATGGGAGAGACTGTTTTCATCAAGTTTGAAGCCATAGTTTTGGCGCGGCAGCCGTTTCTTTCATTTTGGGGCCTATGTGTTTTTCGACCTTGAAATCGCAAAAAATGGGCAAAAACATGGATTTGTCTCTCCTGCCGCGCACACACTTCCGATAGCTTGCGAAGGCCTAAAAAACACAAGCGGCCCTTGAGTTATTATGGGAGAGACTGTTTTCATCAAGTTTGAAGCCATAGTTTTGGCGCGCCAGCCGTTTCTTTCATTTTGGGGCCTATGTGTTTTTCGACCTTGAAATCGCAAAAAAGGCGCGAAAACATGGATTTGTCTCTCCTGCCGCGCACACACTTCCGATAGCTTGCAAAGGCCTAAAAAACACAAGCGGCCCTTGAGTTATTGTGGGTGAGACTGTTTTCATCAAGTTTGAAGCCTCAGTTTTGGCTGGACAGCCGTTGCTTTCATTTTGGGGCCTATGTGTTTTTCGACCTTGAAATCGCAAAAAAGGCGCGAAAACATGGATTTGTCTCTCCTGCCGCGCACACACTTCCGATAGCTTGCAAAGGCCTAAAAAACACAAGCGGCCCTTGAGTTATTGTGGGTGAGACTGTTTTCATCAAGTTTGAAGCCTCAGTTTTGGCTGGACAGCCGTTGCTTTCATTTTGGGGCCTATGTGTTTTTCGACCTTGAAATCGCAAAAAATTCGCGAAAACATGGATTTGTCTCTCCTGCCGCGCACACACTTCCGATAGCTTGCGAAGGCCTAAAAAACACAAGCGGCCCTTGAGTTATTGTGGGAGAGACTGTTTTCATCAAGTTTGAAGCCATAGTTTTGGCGCGGCAGCCGTTTCTTTCATTTTGGGGCCTATGTGTTTTTCGACCTTGAAATCGCAAAAAATGCGCGAAAACATGGATTTGTCTCTCCTGCCGCGCACACACTTCCGATAGCTTGCGAAGGCCTAAAAAACACAAGCGGCCATTGAGTTATTGTGGGAGAGACTGTTTTCATCAAGTTTGAAGCCTCAGTTTTGGCTGGACAGCCGTTTCTTTATTTTTGGGGTCTGTGTGTTTTTCGACCTGGAAATCGCAAAAAAGGCGCGAAAACATGGATTTGTCTCTCCTGCCGCGCACACACTTCCGATAGCTTGCAAAGGCCTAAAAAACACAAGCAGCCCGTGAGTTATTATGGGAGAGACTGTTTTCATCAAGTTTGAAGCCATAGTTTTGGCGCGGCAGCCGTTTCTTTCATTTTGGGGCCTATGTGTTTTTCGACCTTGAAATCGCAAAAAAGGCGCGAAAACATGGATTTGTCTCTCCTGCCGCGCACACACTTCCGATAGCTTGCGAAGGCCTAAAAAACACAAGCGGCCATTGAGTTATTGTGGGAGAGACTGTTTTCATCAAGTTTGAAGCCTCAGTTTTGGCTGGACAGCCGTTTCTTTATTTTTGGGGTCTGTGTGTTTTTCGACCTGGAAATCGCAAAAAAGGCGCGAAAACATGGATTTGTCTCTCCTGCCGCGCACACACTTCCGATAGCTTGCAAAGGCCTAAAAAACACAAGCAGCCCGTGAGTTATTATGGGAGAGACTGTTTTCATCAAGTTTGAAGCCATAGTTTTGGCGCGCCAGCCGTTTCTTTCATTTTGGGGCCTATGTGTTTTTCGACCTTGAAATCGCAAAAAAGGCGCGAAAACATGGATTTGTCTCTCCTGCCGCGCACACACTTCCGATAGCTTGCAAAGGCCTAAAAAACACAAGCAGCCTGTGAGTTATTATGGGAGAGACTGTTTTCATCAAGTTTGAAGCCATAGTTTTGGCGCGGCAGCCGTTTCTTTCATTTTGGGGCCTATGTGTTTTTCGACCTTGAAATCGCAAAAAAGGCGCGAAAACATGGATTTGTCTCTCCTGCCGCGCACACACTTCCGATAGCTTGCGAAGGCCTAAAAAACACAAGCGGCCCTTGAGTTATTATGGGAGAGACTGTTTTCATCAAGTTTGAAGCCATAGTTTTGGCGCGCCAGCCGTTTCTTTCATTTTGGGGCCTATGTGTTTTTCGACCTTGAAATCGCAAAAAAGGCGCGAAAACATGGATTTGTCTCTCCTGCCGCGCACACACTTCCGATAGCTTGCAAAGGCCTAAAAAACACAAGCAGCCCGTGAGTTATTATGGGAGAGACTGTTTTCATCAAGTTTGAAGCCATAGTTTTGGCGCGCCAGCCGTTTCTTTCATTTTGGGGCCTATGTGTTTTTCGACCTTGAAATCGCAAAAAAGGCGCGAAAACATGGATTTGTCTCTCCTGCCGCGCACACACTTCCGATAGCTTGCAAAGGCCTAAAAAACACAAGCGGCCCTTGAGTTATTGTGGGAGAGAGTGTTTTCATCAAGTTTGAAGCCTCAGTTTTGGCTGGACAGCCGTTTCTTTATTTTTGGGGTCTGTGTGTTTTTCGACCTGGAAATGGCAAAACAGGCGCGAAAACATAGATTTGTCTCTCCTGCTGCGCACACACTTCCGATAGCTTGCGAAGGCCTAAAAAACACAATCAGCCCGTGAGTTAATATGGGAGAGACTGTTTTCATCAAGTTTGAAGCCATAGTTTTGGCGCGGCAGCCGTTTCTTTCATTTTGGGGCCTATGTGTTTTTCGACCTTGAAATCGCAAAAAAGGCGCGAAAACATGGATTTGTCTCTCCTGCCGCGCACACACTTCCGATAGCTTGCAAAGGCCTAAAAAACACAAGCAGCCTGTGAGTTATTATGGGAGAGACTGTTTTCATCAAGTTTGAAGCCATAGTTTTGGCGCGGCAGCCGTTTCTTTCATTTTGGGGCCTATGTGTTTTTCGACCTTGAAATCGCAAAAAATGCGCGAAAACATGGATTTGTCTCTCCTGCCGCGCACACACTTCCGATAGCTTGCGAAGGCCTAAAAAACACAAGCGGCCCTTGAGTTATTATGGGAGAGACTGTTTTCATCAAGTTTGAAGCCATAGTTTTGGCGCGCCAGCCGTTTCTTTCATTTTGGGGCCTATGTGTTTTTCGACCTTGAAATCGCAAAAAAGGCGCGAAAACATGGATTTGTCTCTCCTGCCGCGCACACACTTCCGATAGCTTGCAAAGGCCTAAAAAACACAAGCAGCCCGTGAGTTATTATGGGAGAGACTGTTTTCATCAAGTTTGAAGCCATAGTTTTGGCGCGCCAGCCGTTTCTTTCATTTTGGGGCCTATGTGTTTTTCGACCTTGAAATCGCAAAAAAGGCGCGAAAACATGGATTTGTCTCTCCTGCCGCGCACACACTTCCGATAGCTTGCAAAGGCCTAAAAAACACAAGCGGCCCTTGAGTTATTGTGGGAGAGAGTGTTTTCATCAAGTTTGAAGCCTCAGTTTTGGCTGGACAGCCGTTTCTTTATTTTTGGGGTCTGTGTGTTTTTCGACCTGGAAATGGCAAAACAGGCGCGAAAACATAGATTTGTCTCTCCTGCTGCGCACACACTTCCGATAGCTTGCGAAGGCCTAAAAAACACAATCAGCCCGTGAGTTAATATGGGAGAGACTGTTTTCATCAAGTTTGAAGCCATAGTTTTGGCGCGGCAGCCGTTTCTTTCATTTTGGGGCCTATGTGTTTTTCGACCTTGAAATCGCAAAAAATGCGCGAAAACATGGATTTGGCTCTCCTGCCGCGCACACACTTCCGATAGCTTGCGAAGGCCTAAAAAACACAAGCGGCCATTGAGTTATTGTGGGAGAGACTGTTTTCATCAAGTTTGAAGCCTCAGTTTTGGCTGGACAGCCGTTTCTTTATTTTTGGGGTCTGTGTGTTTTTCGACCTTGAAATCGCAAAAAAGGCGCGAAAACATGGATTTGTCTCTCCTGCCGCGCACACACTTCCGATAGCTTGCAAAGGCCTAAAAAACACAAGCAGCCCGTGAGTTAATATGGGAGAGACTGTTTTCATCAAGTTTGAAGCCATAGTTTTGGCGCGCCAGCCGTTTCTTTCATTTTGGGGCCTATGTGTTTTTCGACCTTGAAATCGCAAAAAAGGCGCGAAAACATGGATTTGTCTCTCCTGCCGCGCACACACTTCCGATAGCTTGCAAAGGCCTAAAAAACACAAGCAGCCTGTGAGTTATTATGGGAGAGACTGTTTTCATCAAGTTTGAAGCCATAGTTTTGGCGCGGCAGCCGTTTCTTTCATTTTGGGGCCTATGTGTTTTTCGACCTTGAAATCGCAAAAAATGCGCGAAAAAATGGATTTGTCTCTCCTGCCGCGCACACACTTCCGATAGCTTGCGAAGGCCTAAAAAACACAAGCGGCCCTTGAGTTATTGTGGGAGAGACTGTTTTCATCAAGTTTGAAGCCTCAGTTTTGGCTGGACAGCCGTTTCTTTATTTTTGGGGTCTGTGTGTTTTTCGACCTGGAAATCGCAAAAAAGGCGCGAAAACATGGATTTGTCTCTCCTGCCGCGCACACACTTCCGATAGCTTGCAAAGGCCTAAAAAACACAAGCAGCCCGTGAGTTATTATGGGAGAGACTGTTTTCATCAAGTTTGAAGCCATAGTTTTGGCGCGCCAGCCGTTTCTTTCATTTTGGGGCCTATGTGTTTTTCGACCTTGAAATCGCAAAAAAGGCGCGAAAACATGGATTTGTCTCTCCTGCCGCGCACACACTTCCGATAGCTTGCAAAGGCCTAAAAAACACAAGCGGCCCTTGAGTTATTGTGGGAGAGAGTGTTTTCATCAAGTTTGAAGCCTCAGTTTTGGCTGGACAGCCGTTTCTTTATTTTTGGGGTCTGTGTGTTTTTCGACCTGGAAATGGCAAAACAGGCGCGAAAACATAGATTTGTCTCTCCTGCTGCGCACACACTTCCGATAGCTTGCGAAGGCCTAAAAAACACAATCAGCCCGTGAGTTAATATGGGAGAGACTGTTTTCATCAAGTTTGAAGCCATAGTTTTGGCGCGGCAGCCGTTTCTTTCATTTTGGGGCCTATGTGTTTTTCGACCTTGAAATCGCAAAAAATGCGCGAAAACATGGATTTGGCTCTCCTGCCGCGCACACACTTCCGATAGCTTGCGAAGGCCTAAAAAACACAAGCGGCCATTGAGTTATTGTGGGAGAGACTGTTTTCATCAAGTTTGAAGCCTCAGTTTTGGCTGGACAGCCGTTTCTTTATTTTTGGGGTCTGTGTGTTTTTCGACCTTGAAATCGCAAAAAAGGCGCGAAAACATGGATTTGTCTCTCCTGCCGCGCACACACTTCCGATAGCTTGCAAAGGCCTAAAAAACACAAGCAGCCCGTGAGTTAATATGGGAGAGACTGTTTTCATCAAGTTTGAAGCCATAGTTTTGGCGCGCCAGCCGTTTCTTTCATTTTGGGACCTATGTGTTTTTCGACCTTGAAATCGCAAAAAAGGCGCGAAAACATGGATTTGTCTCTCCTGCCGCGCACACACTTCCGATAGCTTGCAAAGGCCTAAAAAACACAAGCAGCCTGTGAGTTATTATGGGAGAGACTGTTTTCATCAAGTTTGAAGCCATAGTTTTGGCGCGGCAGCCGTTTCTTTCATTTTGGGGCCTATGTGTTTTTCGACCTTGAAATCGCAAAAAATGCGCGAAAAAATGGATTTGTCTCTCCTGCCGCGCACACACTTCCGATAGCTTGCGAAGGCCTAAAAAACACAAGCGGCCCTTGAGTTATTGTGGGAGAGAGTGTTTTCATCAAGTTTGAAGCCTCAGTTTTGGCTGGACAGCCGTTTCTTTATTTTTGGGGTCTGTGTGTTTTTCGACCTGGAAATCGCAAAAAAGGCGCGAAAACATGGATTTGTCTCTCCTGCCGCGCACACACTTCCGATAGCTTGCAAAGGCCTAAAAAACACAAGCAGCCCGTGAGTTATTATGGGAGAGACTGTTTTCATCAAGTTTGAAGCCATAGTTTTGGCGCGCCAGCCGTTTCTTTCATTTTGGGGCCTATGTGTTTTTCGACCTTGAAATCGCAAAAAAGGCGCGAAAACATGGATTTGTCTCTCCTGCCGCGCACACACTTCCGATAGCTTGCAAAGGCCTAAAAAACACAAGCAGCCTGTGAGTTATTATGGGAGAGACTGTTTTCATCAAGTTTGAAGCCATAGTTTTGGCGCGGCAGCCGTTTCTTTCAATTTGGGGCCTATGTGTTTTTCGACCTTGAAATCGCAAAAAATGCGCGAAAACATGGATTTGTCTCTCCTGCCGCGCACACACTTCCGATAGCTTGCGAAGGCCTAAAAAACACAAGCGGCCCTTGAGTTATTATGGGAGAGACTGTTTTCATCAAGTTTGAAGCCATAGTTTTGGCGCGCCAGCCGTTTCTTTCATTTTGGGGCCTATGTGTTTTTCGACCTTGAAATCGCAAAAAAGGCGCGAAAACATGGATTTGTCTCTCCTGCCGCGCACACACTTCCGATAGCTTGCAAAGGCCTAAAAAACACAAGCAGCCCGTGAGTTATTATGGGAGAGACTGTTTTCATCAAGTTTGAAGCCATAGTTTTGGCGCGCCAGCCGTTTCTTTCATTTTGGGGCCTATGTGTTTTTCGACCTTGAAATCGCAAAAAAGGCGCGAAAACATGGATTTGTCTCTCCTGCCGCGCACACACTTCCGATAGCTTGCAAAGGCCTAAAAAACACAAGCAGCCTGTGAGTTATTATGGGAGAGACTGTTTTCATCAAGTTTGAAGCCATAGTTTTGGCGCGGCAGCCGTTTCTTTCATTTTGGGGCCTATGTGTTTTTCGACCTTGAAATCGCAAAAAATGCGCGAAAACATGGATTTGTCTCTCCTGCCGCGCACACACTTCCGATAGCTTGCAAAGGCCTAAAAAACACAAGCGGCCCTTGAGTTATTATGGGAGAGACTGTTTTCATCAAGTTTGAAGCCATAGTTTTGGCGCGCCAGCCGTTTCTTTCATTTTGGGGCCTATGTGTTTTTCGACCTTGAAATCGCAAAAAAGGCGCGAAAACATGGATTTGTCTCTCCTGCCGCGCACACACTTCCGATAGCTTGCAAAGGCCTAAAAAACACAAGCAGCCTGTGAGTTATTATGGGAGAGACTGTTTTCATCAAGTTTGAAGCCATAGTTTTGGCGCGGCAGCCGTTTCTTTCATTTTGGGGCCTATGTGTTTTTCGACCTTGAAATCGCAAAAAATGCGCGAAAACATGGATTTGTCTCTCCTGCCGCGCACACACTTCCGATAGCTTGCGAAGGCCTAAAAAACACAAGCGGCCCTTGAGTTATTATGGGAGAGACTGTTTTCATCAAGTTTGAAGCCATAGTTTTGGCGCGCCAGCCGTTTCTTTCATTTTGGGGCCTATGTGTTTTTCGACCTTGAAATCGCAAAAAAGGCGCGAAAACATGGATTTGTCTCTCCTGCCGCGCACACACTTCCGATAGCTTGCAAAGGCCTAAAAAACACAAGCAGCCCGTGAGTTATTATGGGAGAGACTGTTTTCATCAAGTTTGAAGCCATAGTTTTGGCGCGGCAGCCGTTTCTTTCATTTTGGGGCCTATGTGTTTTTCGACCTTGAAATCGCAAAAAATGCGCGAAAACATGGATTTGTCTCTCCTGCCGCGCACACACTTCCGATAGCTTGCAAAGGCCTAAAAAACACAAGCGGCCCTTGAGTTATTATGGGAGAGACTGTTTTCATCAAGTTTGAAGCCATAGTTTTGGCGCGCCAGCCGTTTCTTCCATTTTGGGGCCTATGTGTTTTTCGACCTTGAAATCGCAAAAAAGGCGCGAAAACATGGATTTGTCTCTCCTGCCGCGCACACACTTCCGATAGCTTGCAAAGGCCTAAAAAACACAAGCAGCCCGTGAGTTATTATGGGAGAGACTGTTTTCATCAAGTTTGAAGCCATAGTTTTGGCGCGCCAGCCGTTTCTTTCATTTTGGGGCCTATGTGTTTTTCGACCTTGAAATCGCAAAAAAGGCGCGAAAACATGGATTTGTCTCTCCTGCCGCGCACACACTTCCGATAGCTTGCAAAGGCCTAAAAAACACAAGCGGCCCTTGAGTTATTGTGGGAGAGAGTGTTTTCATCAAGTTTGAAGCCTCAGTTTTGGCTGGACAGCCGTTTCTTTATTTTTGGGGTCTGTGTGTTTTTCGACCTGGAAATGGCAAAACAGGCGCGAAAACATAGATTTGTCTCTCCTGCTGCGCACACACTTCCGATAGCTTGCGAAGGCCTAAAAAACACAATCAGCCCGTGAGTTAATATGGGAGAGACTGTTTTCATCAAGTTTGAAGC
The DNA here is from genome assembly GCF_951799395.1 of Argentina silus. Classification (NCBI taxonomy): domain Eukaryota; kingdom Metazoa; phylum Chordata; class Actinopteri; order Argentiniformes; family Argentinidae; genus Argentina; species Argentina silus. The sequence goes on along the minus strand of NW_028152911.1, from coordinate 58,874 downwards.
CATAGTTTTGGCGCGGCAGCCGTTTCTTTCATTTTGGGGCCTATGTGTTTTTCGACCTTGAAATCGCAAAAAATGCGCGAAAACATGGATTTGGCTCTCCTGCCACGCACACACTTCCGATAGCTTGCGAAGGCCTAAAAAACACAAGCGGCCATTGAGTTATTGTGGGAGAGACTGTTTTCATCAAGTTTGAAGCCTCAGTTTTGGCTGGACAGCCGTTTCTTTATTTTTGGGGTCTGTGTGTTTTTCGACCTGGAAATCGCAAAAAAGGCGCGAAAACATGGATTTGTCTCTCCTGCCGCGCACACACTTCCGATAGCTTGCAAAGGCCTAAAAAACACAAGCAGCCTGTGAGTTATTATGGGAGAGACTGTTTTCATCAAGTTTGAAGCCATAGTTTTGGCGCGGCAGCCGTTTCTTTCATTTTGGGGCCTATGTGTTTTTCGACCTTGAAATCGCAAAAAATGCGCGAAAACATGGATTTGTCTCTCCTGCCGCGCACACACTTCCGATAGCTTGCGAAGGCCTAAAAAACACAAGCGGCCCTTGAGTTATTATGGGAGAGACTGTTTTCATCAAGTTTGAAGCCATAGTTTTGGCGCGCCAGCCGTTTCTTTCATTTTGGGGCCTATGTGTTTTTCGACCTTGAAATCGCAAAAAAGGCGCGAAAACATGGATTTGTCTCTCCTGCCGCGCACACACTTCCGATAGCTTGCAAAGGCCTAAAAAACACAAGCAGCCTGTGAGTTATTATGGGAGAGACTGTTTTCATCAAGTTTGAAGCCATAGTTTTGGCGCGGCAGCCGTTTCTTTCATTTTGGGGCCTATGTGTTTTTCGACCTTGAAATCGCAAAAAATGCGCGAAAAAATGGATTTGTCTCTCCTGCCGCGCACACACTTCCGATAGCTTGCGAAGGCCTAAAAAACACAAGCGGCCCTTGAGTTATTGTGGGAGAGACTGTTTTCATCAAGTTTGAAGCCTCAGTTTTGGCTGGACAGCCGTTTCTTTATTTTTGGGGTCTGTGTGTTTTTCGACCTGGAAATCGCAAAAAAGGCGCGAAAACATGGATTTGTCTCTCCTGCCGCGCACACACTTCCGATAGCTTGCAAAGGCCTAAAAAACACAAGCAGCCCGTGAGTTATTATGGGAGAGACTGTTTTCATCAAGTTTGAAGCCATAGTTTTGGCGCGCCAGCCGTTTCTTTCATTTTGGGGCCTATGTGTTTTTCGACCTTGAAATCGCAAAAAAGGCGCGAAAACATGGATTTGTCTCTCCTGCCGCGCACACACTTCCGATAGCTTGCAAAGGCCTAAAAAACACAAGCAGCCTGTGAGTTATTATGGGAGAGACTGTTTTCATCAAGTTTGAAGCCATAGTTTTGGCGCGGCAGCCGTTTCTTTCATTTTGGGGCCTATGTGTTTTTCGACCTTGAAATCGCAAAAAATGCGCGAAAACATGGATTTGTCTCTCCTGCCGCGCACACACTTCCGATAGCTTGCGAAGGCCTAAAAAACACAAGCGGCCCTTGAGTTATTATGGGAGAGACTGTTTTCATCAAGTTTGAAGCCATAGTTTTGGCGCGCCAGCCGTTTCTTTCATTTTGGGGCCTATGTGTTTTTCGACCTTGAAATCGCAAAAAAGGCGCGAAAACATGGATTTGTCTCTCCTGCCGCGCACACACTTCCGATAGCTTGCAAAGGCCTAAAAAACACAAGCGGCCCTTGAGTTATTGTGGGAGAGAGTGTTTTCATCAAGTTTGAAGCCTCAGTTTTGGCTGGACAGCCGTTTCTTTATTTTTGGGGTCTGTGTGTTTTTCGACCTGGAAATGGCAAAACAGGCGCGAAAACATAGATTTGTCTCTCCTGCTGCGCACACACTTCCGATAGCTTGCGAAGGCCTAAAAAACACAATCAGCCCGTGAGTTAATATGGGAGAGACTGTTTTCATCAAGTTTGAAGCCATAGTTTTGGCGCGGCAGCCGTTTCTTTCATTTTGGGGCCTATGTGTTTTTCGACCTTGAAATCGCAAAAAATGCGCGAAAACATGGATTTGGCTCTCCTGCCACGCACACACTTCCGATAGCTTGCGAAGGCCTAAAAAACACAAGCGGCCATTGAGTTATTGTGGGAGAGACTGTTTTCATCAAGTTTGAAGCCTCAGTTTTGGCTGGACAGCCGTTTCTTTATTTTTGGGGTCTGTGTGTTTTTCGACCTGGAAATCGCAAAAAAGGCGCGAAAACATGGATTTGTCTCTCCTGCCGCGCACACACTTCCGATAGCTTGCAAAGGCCTAAAAAACACAAGCAGCCCGTGAGTTATTATGGGAGAGACTGTTTTCATCAAGTTTGAAGCCATAGTTTTGGCGCGCCAGCCGTTTCTTTCATTTTGGGGCCTATGTGTTTTTCGACCTTGAAATCGCAAAAAATGCGCGAAAACATGGATTTGGCTCTCCTGCCACGCACACACTTCCGATAGCTTGCGAAGGCCTAAAAAACACAAGCGGCCATTGAGTTATTGTGGGAGAGACTGTTTTCATCAAGTTTGAAGCCTCAGTTTTGGCTGGACAGCCGTTTCTTTATTTTTGGGGTCTGTGTGTTTTTCGACCTGGAAATCGCAAAAAAGGCGCGAAAACATGGATTTGTCTCTCCTGCCGCGCACACACTTCCGATAGCTTGCAAAGGCCTAAAAAACACAAGCAGCCCGTGAGTTATTATGGGAGAGACTGTTTTCATCAAGTTTGAAGCCATAGTTTTGGCGCGCCAGCCGTTTCTTTCATTTTGGGGCCTATGTGTTTTTCGACCTTGAAATCGCAAAAAAGGCGCGAAAACATGGATTTGTCTCTCCTGCCGCGCACACACTTCCGATAGCTTGCAAAGGCCTAAAAAACACAAGCAGCCTGTGAGTTATTATGGGAGAGACTGTTTTCATCAAGTTTGAAGCCATAGTTTTGGCGCGGCAGCCGTTTCTTTCATTTTGGGGCCTATGTGTTTTTCGACCTTGAAATCGCAAAAAATGCGCGAAAACATGGATTTGTCTCTCCTGCCGCGCACACACTTCCGATAGCTTGCGAAGGCCTAAAAAACACAAGCGGCCCTTGAGTTATTATGGGAGAGACTGTTTTCATCAAGTTTGAAGCCATAGTTTTGGCGCGCCAGCCGTTTCTTTCATTTTGGGGCCTATGTGTTTTTCGACCTTGAAATCGCAAAAAAGGCGCGAAAACATGGATTTGTCTCTCCTGCCGCGCACACACTTCCGATAGCTTGCAAAGGCCTAAAAAACACAAGCAGCCCGTGAGTTATTATGGGAGAGACTGTTTTCATCAAGTTTGAAGCCATAGTTTTGGCGCGCCAGCCGTTTCTTTCATTTTGGGGCCTATGTGTTTTTCGACCTTGAAATCGCAAAAAAGGCGCGAAAACATGGATTTGTCTCTCCTGCCGCGCACACACTTCCGATAGCTTGCAAAGGCCTAAAAAACACAAGCGGCCCTTGAGTTATTGTGGGAGAGAGTGTTTTCATCAAGTTTGAAGCCTCAGTTTTGGCTGGACAGCCGTTTCTTTATTTTTGGGGTCTGTGTGTTTTTCGACCTGGAAATGGCAAAACAGGCGCGAAAACATAGATTTGTCTCTCCTGCTGCGCACACACTTCCGATAGCTTGCGAAGGCCTAAAAAACACAATCAGCCCGTGAGTTAATATGGGAGAGACTGTTTTCATCAAGTTTGAAGCCATAGTTTTGGCGCGGCAGCCGTTTCTTTCATTTTGGGGCCTATGTGTTTTTCGACCTTGAAATCGCAAAAAATGCGCGAAAACATGGATTTGGCTCTCCTGCCACGCACACACTTCCGATAGCTTGCGAAGGCCTAAAAAACACAAGCGGCCATTGAGTTATTGTGGGAGAGACTGTTTTCATCAAGTTTGAAGCCTCAGTTTTGGCTGGACAGCCGTTTCTTTATTTTTGGGGTCTGTGTGTTTTTCGACCTGGAAATCGCAAAAAAGGCGCGAAAACATGGATTTGTCTCTCCTGCCGCGCACACACTTCCGATAGCTTGCAAAGGCCTAAAAAACACAAGCAGCCCGTGAGTTATTATGGGAGAGACTGTTTTCATCAAGTTTGAAGCCATAGTTTTGGCGCGCCAGCCGTTTCTTTCATTTTGGGGCCTATGTGTTTTTCGACCTTGAAATCGCAAAAAAGGCGCGAAAACATGGATTTGTCTCTCCTGCCGCGCACACACTTCCGATAGCTTGCAAAGGCCTAAAAAACACAAGCAGCCTGTGAGTTATTATGGGAGAGACTGTTTTCATCAAGTTTGAAGCCATAGTTTTGGCGCGGCAGCCGTTTCTTTCATTTTGGGGCCTATGTGTTTTTCGACCTTGAAATCGCAAAAAATGCGCGAAAACATGGATTTGTCTCTCCTGCCGCGCACACACTTCCGATAGCTTGCGAAGGCCTAAAAAACACAAGCGGCCCTTGAGTTATTATGGGAGAGACTGTTTTCATCAAGTTTGAAGCCATAGTTTTGGCGCGCCAGCCGTTTCTTTCATTTTGGGGCCTATGTGTTTTTCGACCTTGAAATCGCAAAAAAGGCGCGAAAACATGGATTTGTCTCTCCTGCCGCGCACACACTTCCGATAGCTTGCAAAGGCCTAAAAAACACAAGCAGCCCGTGAGTTATTATGGGAGAGACTGTTTTCATCAAGTTTGAAGCCATAGTTTTGGCGCGCCAGCCGTTTCTTTCATTTTGGGGCCTATGTGTTTTTCGACCTTGAAATCGCAAAAAAGGCGCGAAAACATGGATTTGTCTCTCCTGCCGCGCACACACTTCCGATAGCTTGCAAAGGCCTAAAAAACACAAGCGGCCCTTGAGTTATTGTGGGAGAGAGTGTTTTCATCAAGTTTGAAGCCTCAGTTTTGGCTGGACAGCCGTTTCTTTATTTTTGGGGTCTGTGTGTTTTTCGACCTGGAAATGGCAAAACAGGCGCGAAAACATAGATTTGTCTCTCCTGCTGCGCACACACTTCCGATAGCTTGCGAAGGCCTAAAAAACACAATCAGCCCGTGAGTTAATATGGGAGAGACTGTTTTCATCAAGTTTGAAGCCATAGTTTTGGCGCGGCAGCCGTTTCTTTCATTTTGGGGCCTATGTGTTTTTCGACCTTGAAATCGCAAAAAATGCGCGAAAACATGGATTTGGCTCTCCTGCCACGCACACACTTCCGATAGCTTGCGAAGGCCTAAAAAACACAAGCGGCCATTGAGTTATTGTGGTAGAGACTGTTTTCATCAAGTTTGAAGCCTCAGTTTTGGCTGGACAGCCGTTTCTTTATTTTTGGGGTCTGTGTGTTTTTCGACCTGGAAATCGCAAAAAAGGCGCGAAAACATGGATTTGTCTCTCCTGCCGCGCACACACTTCCGATAGCTTGCAAAGGCCTAAAAAACACAAGCAGCCCGTGAGTTATTATGGGAGAGACTGTTTTCATCAAGTTTGAAGCCATAGTTTTGGCGCGGCAGCCGTTTCTTTCATTTTGGGGCCTATGTGTTTTTCGACCTTGAAATCGCAAAAAATGCGCGAAAACATGGATTTGTCTCTCCTGCCGCGCACACACTTCCGATAGCTTGCGAAGGCCTAAAAAACACAAGCGGCCCTTGAGTTATTATGGGAGAGACTGTTTTCATCAAGTTTGAAGCCATAGTTTTGGCGCGCCAGCCGTTTCTTTCATTTTGGGGCCTATGTGTTTTTCGACCTTGAAATCGCAAAAAAGGCGCGAAAACATGGATTTGTCTCTCCTGCCGCGCACACACTTCCGATAGCTTGCAAAGGCCTAAAAAACACAAGCAGCCCGTGAGTTATTATGGGAGAGACTGTTTTCATCAAGTTTGAAGCCATAGTTTTGGCGCGCCAGCCGTTTCTTTCATTTTGGGGCCTATGTGTTTTTCGACCTTGAAATCGCAAAAAAGGCGCGAAAACATGGATTTGTCTCTCCTGCCGCGCACACACTTCCGATAGCTTGCAAAGGCCTAAAAAACACAAGCGGCCCTTGAGTTATTGTGGGAGAGAGTGTTTTCATCAAGTTTGAAGCCTCAGTTTTGGCTGGACAGCCGTTTCTTTATTTTTGGGGTCTGTGTGTTTTTCGACCTGGAAATGGCAAAACAGGCGCGAAAACATAGATTTGTCTCTCCTGCTGCGCACACACTTCCGATAGCTTGCGAAGGCCTAAAAAACACAATCAGCCCGTGAGTTAATATGGGAGAGACTGTTTTCATCAAGTTTGAAGCCATAGTTTTGGCGCGGCAGCCGTTTCTTTCATTTTGGGGCCTATGTGTTTTTCGACCTTGAAATCGCAAAAAATGCGCGAAAACATGGATTTGGCTCTCCTGCCACGCACACACTTCCGATAGCTTGCGAAGGCCTAAAAAACACTAGCGGCCATTGAGTTATTGTGGGAGAGACTGTTTTCATCAAGTTTGAAGCCTCAGTTTTGGCTGGACAGCCGTTTCTTTATTTTTGGGGTCTGTGTGTTTTTCGACCTGGAAATCGCAAAAAAGGCGCGAAAACATGGATTTGTCTCTCCTGCCGCGCACACACTTCCGATAGCTTGCAAAGGCCTAAAAAACACAAGCAGCCCGTGAGTTATTATGGGAGAGACTGTTTTCATCAAGTTTGAAGCCATAGTTTTGGCGCGCCAGCCGTTTCTTTCATTTTGGGGCCTATGTGTTTTTCGACCTTGAAATCGCAAAAAAGGCGCGAAAACATGGATTTGTCTCTCCTGCCGCGCACACACTTCCGATAGCTTGCAAAGGCCTAAAAAACACAAGCAGCCTGTGAGTTATTATGGGAGAGACTGTTTTCATCAAGTTTGAAGCCATAGTTTTGGCGCGGCAGCCGTTTCTTTCATTTTGGGGCCTATGTGTTTTTCGACCTTGAAATCGCAAAAAATGCGCGAAAACATGGATTTGTCTCTCCTGCCGCGCACACACTTCCGATAGCTTGCGAAGGCCTAAAAAACACAAGCGGCCCTTGAGTTATTATGGGAGAGACTGTTTTCATCAAGTTTGAAGCCATAGTTTTGGCGCGCCAGCCGTTTCTTTCATTTTGGGGCCTATGTGTTTTTCGACCTTGAAATCGCAAAAAAGGCGCGAAAACATGGATTTGTCTCTCCTGCCGCGCACACACTTCCGATAGCTTGCAAAGGCCTAAAAAACACAATCAGCCCGTGAGTTAATATGGGAGAGACTGTTTTCATCAAGTTTGAAGCCATAGTTTTGGCGCGGCAGCCGTTTCTTTCATTTTGGGGCCTATGTGTTTTTCGACCTTGAAATCGCAAAAAATGCGCGAAAACATGGATTTGGCTCTCCTGCCGCGCACACACTTCCGATAGCTTGCGAAGGCCTAAAAAACACAAGCGGCCATTGAGTTATTGTGGGAGAGACTGTTTTCATCAAGTTTGAAGCCTCAGTTTTGGCTGGACAGCCGTTTCTTTATTTTTGGGGTCTGTGTGTTTTTCGACCTTGAAATCGCAAAAAAGGCGCGAAAACATGGATTTGTCTCTCCTGCCGCGCACACACTTCCGATAGCTTGCAAAGGCCTAAAAAACACAAGCAGCCCGTGAGTTAATATGGGAGAGACTGTTTTCATCAAGTTTGAAGCCATAGTTTTGGCGCGCCAGCCGTTTCTTTCATTTTGGGGCCTATGTGTTTTTCGACCTTGAAATCGCAAAAAAGGCGCGAAAACATGGATTTGTCTCTCCTGCCGCGCACACACTTCCGATAGCTTGCAAAGGCCTAAAAAACACAAGCAGCCTGTGAGTTATTATGGGAGAGACTGTTTTCATCAAGTTTGAAGCCATAGTTTTGGCGCGGCAGCCGTTTCTTTCATTTTGGGGCCTATGTGTTTTTCGACCTTGAAATCGCAAAAAATGCGCGAAAAAATGGATTTGTCTCTCCTGCCGCGCACACACTTCTGATAGCTTGCGAAGGCCTAAAAAACACAAGCGGCCCTTGAGTTATTGTGGGAGAGACTGTTTTCATCAAGTTTGAAGCCTCAGTTTTGGCTGGACAGCCGTTTCTTTATTTTTGGGGTCTGTGTGTTTTTCGACCTGGAAATCGCAAAAAAGGCGCGAAAACATGGATTTGTCTCTCCTGCCGCGCACACACTTCCGATAGCTTGCAAAGGCCTAAAAAACACAAGCAGCCCGTGAGTTATTATGGGAGAGACTGTTTTCATCAAGTTTGAAGCCATAGTTTTGGCGCGCCAGCCGTTTCTTTCATTTTGGGGCCTATGTGTTTTTCGACCTTGAAATCGCAAAAAAGGCGCGAAAACATGGATTTGTCTCTCCTGCCGCGCACACACTTCCGATAGCTTGCAAAGGCCTAAAAAACACAAGCAGCCTGTGAGTTATTATGGGAGAGACTGTTTTCATCAAGTTTGAAGCCATAGTTTTGGCGCGGCAGCCGTTTCTTTCATTTTGGGGCCTATGTGTTTTTCGACCTTGAAATCGCAAAAAATGCGCGAAAACATGGATTTGTCTCTCCTGCCGCGCACACACTTCCGATAGCTTGCGAAGGCCTAAAAAACACAAGCGGCCCTTGAGTTATTATGGGAGAGACTGTTTTCATCAAGTTTGAAGCCATAGTTTTGGCGCGCCAGCCGTTTCTTTCATTTTGGGGCCTATGTGTTTTTCGACCTTGAAATCGCAAAAAAGGCGCGAAAACATGGATTTGTCTCTCCTGCCGCGCACACACTTCCGATAGCTTGCAAAGGCCTAAAAAACACAAGCAGCCCGTGAGTTATTATGGGAGAGACTGTTTTCATCAAGTTTGAAGCCATAGTTTTGGCGCGCCAGCCGTTTCTTTCATTTTGGGGCCTATGTGTTTTTCGACCTTGAAATCGCAAAAAAGGCGCGAAAACATGGATTTGTCTCTCCTGCCGCGCACACACTTCCGATAGCTTGCAAAGGCCTAAAAAACACAAGCAGCCCGTGAGTTATTATGGGAGAGACTGTTTTCATCAAGTTTGAAGCCATAGTTTTGGCGCGCCAGCCGTTTCTTTCATTTTGGGGCCTATGTGTTTTTCGACCTTGAAATCGCAAAAAAGGCGCGAAAACATGGATTTGTCTCTCCTGCCGCGCACACACTTCCGATAGCTTGCAAAGGCCTAAAAAACACAAGCGGCCCTTGAGTTATTGTGGGAGAGAGTGTTTTCATCAAGTTTGAAGCCTCAGTTTTGGCTGGACAGCCGTTTCTTTATTTTTGGGGTCTGTGTGTTTTTCGACCTGGAAATGGCAAAACAGGCGCGAAAACATAGATTTGTCTCTCCTGCTGCGCACACACTTCCGATAGCTTGCGAAGGCCTAAAAAACACAATCAGCCCGTGAGTTAATATGGGAGAGACTGTTTTCATCAAGTTTGAAGCCATAGTTTTGGCGCGGCAGCCGTTTCTTTCATTTTGGGGCCTATGTGTTTTTCGACTTTGAAATCGCAAAAAATGCGCGAAAACATGGATTTGGCTCTCCTGCCGCGCACACACTTCCGATAGCTTGCGAAGGCCTAAAAAACACAAGCGGCCATTGAGTTATTGTGGGAGAGACTGTTTTCATCAAGTTTGAAGCCTCAGTTTTGGCTGGACAGCCGTTTCTTTATTTTTGGGGTCTGTGTGTTTTTCGACCTTGAAATCGCAAAAAAGGCGCGAAAACATGGATTTGTCTCTCCTGCCGCGCACACACTTCCGATAGCTTGCAAAGGCCTAAAAAACACAAGCAGCCCGTGAGTTAATATGGGAGAGACTGTTTTCATCAAGTTTGAAGCCATAGTTTTGGCGCGCCAGCCGTTTCTTTCATTTTGGGGCCTATGTGTTTTTCGACCTTGAAATCGCAAAAAAGGCGCGAAAACATGGATTTGTCTCTCCTGCCGCGCACACACTTCCGATAGCTTGCAAAGGCCTAAAAAACACAAGCAGCCCGTGAGTTAATATGGGAGAGACTGTTTTCATCAAGTTTGAAGCCATAGTTTTGGCGCGCCAGCCGTTTCTTTCATTTTGGGGCCTATGTGTTTTTCGACCTTGAAATCGCAAAAAAGGCGCGAAAACATGGATTTGTCTCTCCTGCCGCGCACACACTTCCGATAGCTTGCAAAGGCCTAAAAAACACAAGCAGCCCGTGAGTTATTATGGGAGAGACTGTTTTCATCAAGTTTGAAGCCATAGTTTTGGCGCGCCAGCCGTTTCTTTCATTTTGGGGCCTATGTGTTTTTCGACCTTGAAATCGCAAAAAAGGCGCGAAAACATGGATTTGTCTCTCCTGCCGCGCACACACTTCCGATAGCTTGCAAAGGCCTAAAAAACACAAGCAGCCCGTGAGTTATTATGGGAGAGACTGTTTTCATCAAGTTTGAAGCCATAGTTTTGGCGCGCCAGCCGTTTCTTTCATTTTGGGGCCTATGTGTTTTTCGACCTTGAAATCGCAAAAAAGGCGCGAAAACATGGATTTGTCTCTCCTGCCGCGCACACACTTCCGATAGCTTGCAAAGGCCTAAAAAACACAAGCCGTCCTTGAGTTATTGTGGGAGAGAGTGTTTTCATCAAGTTTGAAGCCTCAGTTTTGGCTGGACAGCCGTTTCTTTATTTTTGGGGTCTGTGTGTTTTTCGACCTGGAAATGGCAAAACAGGCGCGAAAACATAGATTTGTCTCTCCTGCTGCGCACACACTTCCGATAGCTTGCGAAGGCCTAAAAAACACAATCAGCCCGTGAGTTAATATGGGAGAGACTGTTTTCATCAAGTTTGAAGCCATAGTTTTGGCGCGGCAGCCGTTTCTTTCATTTTGGGGCCTATGTGTTTTTCGACCTTGAAATCGCAAAAAATGCGCGAAAACATGGATTTGGCTCTCCTGCCGCGCACACACTTTCGATAGCTTGCGAAGGCCTAAAAAACACAAGCGGCCATTGAGTTATTGTGGGAGAGACTGTTTTCATCAAGTTTGAAGCCTCAGTTTTGGCTGGACAGCCGTTTCTTTATTTTTGGGGTCTGTGTGTTTTTCGACCTTGAAATCGCAAAAAAGGCGCGAAAACATGGATTTGTCTCTCCTGCCGCGCACACACTTCCGATAGCTTGCAAAGGCCTAAAAAACACAAGCAGCCCGTGAGTTAATATGGGAGAGACTGTTTTCATCAAGTTTGAAGCCATAGTTTTGGCGCGCCAGCCGTTTCTTTCATTTTGGGGCCTATGTGTTTTTCGACCTTGAAATCGCAAAAAAGGCGCGAAAACATGGATTTGTCTCTCCTGCCGCGCACACACTTCCGATAGCTTGCAAAGGCCTAAAAAACACAAGCAGCCTGTGAGTTATTATGGGAGAGACTGTTTTCATCAAGTTTGAAGCCATAGTTTTGGCGCGGCAGCCGTTTCTTTCATTTTGGGGCCTATGTGTTTTTCGACCTTGAAATCGCAAAAAATGCGCGAAAAAATGGATTTGTCTCTCCTGCCGCGCACACACTTCCGATAGCTTGCGAAGGCCTAAAAAACACAAGCGGCCCTTGAGTTATTATGGGAGAGACTGTTTTCATCAAGTTTGAAGCCATAGTTTTGGCGAGCCAGCCGTTTCTTTCATTTTGGGGCCTATGTGTTTTTCGACCTTGAAATCGCAAAAAAGGCGCGAAAACATGGATTTGTCTCTCCTGCCGCGCACACACTTCCGATAGCTTGCAAAGGCCTAAAAAACACAAGCAGCCCGTGAGTTATTATGGGAGAGACTGTTTTCATCAAGTTTGAAGCCATAGTTTTGGCGCGCCAGCCGTTTCTTTCATTTTGGGGCCTATGTGTTTTTCGACCTTGAAATCGCAAAAAAGGCGCGAAAACATGGATTTGTCTCTCCTGCCGCGCACACACTTCCGATAGCTTGCAAAGGCCTAAAAAACACAAGCAGCCTGTGAGTTATTATGGGAGAGACTGTTTTCATCAAGTTTGAAGCCATAGTTTTGGCGCGGCAGCCGTTTCTTTCATTTTGGGGACTATGTGTTTTTCGACCTTGAAATCGCAAAAAAGGCGCGAAAACATGGATTTGTCTCTCCTGCCGCGCACACACTTCCGATAGCTTGCGAAGGCCTAAAAAACACAAGCGGCCCTTGAGTTATTGTGGGAGAGACTGTTTTCATCAAGTTTGAAGCCTCAGTTTTGGCTGGACAGCCGTTTCTTTATTTTTGGGGTCTGTGTGTTTTTCGACCTGGAAATCGCAAAAAAGGCGCGAAAACATGGATTTGTCTCTCCTGCCGCGCACACACTTCCGATAGCTTGCAAAGGCCTAAAAAACACAAGCAGCCCGTGAGTTATTATGGGAGAGACTGTTTTCATCAAGTTTGAAGCCATAGTTTTGGCGCGCCAGCCGTTTCTTTCATTTTGGGGCCTATGTGTTTTTCGACCTTGAAATCGCAAAAAAGGCGCGAAAACATGGATTTGTCTCTCCTGCCGCGCACACACTTCCGATAGCTTGCAAAGGCCTAAAAAACACAAGCAGCCTGTGAGTTATTATGGGAGAGACTGTTTTCATCAAGTTTGAAGCCATAGTTTTGGCGCGCCAGCCGTTTCTTTCATTTTGGGGCCTATGTGTTTTTCGACCTTGAAATCGCAAAAAAGGCGCGAAAACATGGATTTGTCTCTCCTGCCGCGCACACACTTCCGATAGCTTGCAAAGGCCTAAAAAACACAAGCGGCCCTTGAGTTATTGTGGGAGAGAGTGTTTTCATCAAGTTTGAAGCCTCAGTTTTGGCTGGACAGCCGTTTCTTTATTTTTGGGGTCTGTGTGTTTTTCGACCTGGAAATGGCAAAACAGGCGCGAAAACATAGATTTGTCTCTCCTGCTGCGCACACACTTCCGATAGCTTGCGAAGGCCTAAAAAACACAATCAGCCCGTGAGTTAATATGGGAGAGACTGTTTTCATCAAGTTTGAAGCCATAGTTTTGGCGCGGCAGCCGTTTCTTTCATTTTGGGGCCTATGTGTTTTTCGACCTTGAAATCGCAAAAAATGCGCGAAAACATGGATTTGGCTCTCCTGCCACGCACACACTTCCGATAGCTTGCGAAGGCCTAAAAAACACAAGCGGCCATTGAGTTATTGTGGGAGAGACTGTTTTCATTAAGTTTGAAGCCTCAGTTTTGGCTGGACAGCCGTTTCTTTATTTTTGGGGTCTGTGTGTTTTTCGACCTGGAAATCGCAAAAAAGGCGCGAAAACATGGATTTGTCTCTCCTGCCGCGCACACACTTCCGATAGCTTGCAAAGGCCTAAAAAACACAAGCAGCCCGTGAGTTATTATGGGAGAGACTGTTTTCATCAAGTTTGAAGCCATAGTTTTGGCGCGCCAGCCGTTTCTTTCATTTTGGGGCCTATGTGTTTTTCGACCTTGAAATCGCAAAAAATGGGCGAAAACATGGATTTGTCTCTCCTGCCGCGCACACACTTCCGATAGCTTGCGAAGGCCTAAAAAACACAAGCGGCCCTTGAGTTATTATGGGAGAGACTGTTTTCATCAAGTTTGAAGCCATAGTTTTGGCGCGCCAGCCGTTTCTTTCATTTTGGGGCCTATGTGTTTTTCGACCTTGAAATCGCAAAAAAGGCGCGAAAACATGGATTTGTCTCTCCTGCCGCGCACACACTTCCGATAGCTTGCAAAGGCCTAAAAAACACAAGCAGCCCGTGAGTTATTATGGGAGAGACTGTTTTCATCAAGTTTGAAGCCATAGTTTTGGCGCGCCAGCCGTTTCTTTCATTTTGGGGCCTATGTGTTTTTCGACCTTGAAATCGCAAAAAAGGCGCGAAAACATGGATTTGTCTCTCCTGCCGCGCACACACTTCCGATAGCTTGCAAAGGCCTAAAAAACACAAGCGGCCCTTGAGTTATTGTGGGAGAGAGTGTTTTCATCAAGTTTGAAGCCTCAGTTTTGGCTGGACAGCCGTTTCTTTATTTTTGGGGTCTGTGTGTTTTTCGACCTGGAAATGGCAAAACAGGCGCGAAAACATAGATTTGTCTCTCCTGCTGCGCACACACTTCCGATAGCTTGCGAAGGCCTAAAAAACACAATCAGCCCGTGAGTTAATATGGGAGAGACTGTTTTCATCAAGTTTGAAGCCATAGTTTTGGCGCGGCAGCCGTTTCTTTCATTTTGGGGCCTATGTGTTTTTCGACCTTGAAATCGCAAAAAATGCGCGAAAACATGGATTTGGCTCTCCTGCCGCGCACACACTTCCGATAGCTTGCGAAGGCCTAAAAAACACAAGCGGCCATTGAGTTATTGTGGGAGAGACTGTTTTCATCAAGTTTGAAGCCTCAGTTTTGGCTGGACAGCCGTTTCTTTATTTTTGGGGTCTGTGTGTTTTTCGACCTTGAAATCGCAAAAAAGGCGCGAAAACATGGATTTGTCTCTCCTGCCGCGCACACACTTCCGATAGCTTGCAAAGGCCTAAAAAACACAAGCAGCCCGTGAGTTAATATGGGAGAGACTGTTTTCATCAAGTTTGAAGCCATAGTTTTGGCGCGCCAGCCGTTTCTTTCATTTTGGGGCCTATGTGTTTTTCGACCTTGAAATCGCAAAAAAGGCGCGAAAACATGGATTTGTCTCTCCTGCCGCGCACACACTTCCGATAGCTTGCAAAGGCCTAAAAAACACAAGCAGCCTGTGAGTTATTATGGGAGAGACTGTTTTCATCAAGTTTGAAGCCATAGTTTTGGCGCGGCAGCCGTTTCTTTCATTTTGGGGCCTATGTGTTTTTCGACCTTGAAATCGCAAAAAATGCGCGAAAAAATTGATTTGTCTCTCCTGCCGCGCACACACTTCCGATAGCTTGCGAAGGCCTAAAAAACACAAGCGGCCCTTGAGTTATTGTGGGAGAGACTGTTTTCATCAAGTTTGAAGCCTCTGTTTTGGCTGGACAGCCGTTTCTTTATTTTTGGGGTCTGTGTGTTTTTCGACCTGGAAATCGCAAAAAAGGCGCGAAAACATGGATTTGTCTCTCCTGCCGCGCACACACTTCCGATAGCTTGCAAAGGCCTAAAAAACACAAGCAGCCCGTGAGTTATTATGGGAGAGACTGTTTTCATCAAGTTTGAAGCCATAGTTTTGGCGCGCCAGCCGTTTCTTTCATTTTGGGGCCTATGTGTTTTTCGACCTTGAAATCGCAAAAAAGGCGCGAAAACATGGATTTGTCTCTCCTGCCGCGCACACACTTCCGATAGCTTGCAAAGGCCTAAAAAACACAAGCAGCCTGTGAGTTATTATGGGAGAGACTGTTTTCATCAAGTTTGAAGCCATAGTTTTGGCGGGGCAGCCGTTTCTTTCATTTTGGGGCCTATGTGTTTTTCGACCTTGAAATCGCAAAAAATGCGCGAAAACATGGATTTGTCTCTCCTGCCGCGTACACACTTCCGATAGCTTGCGAAGGCCTAAAAAACACAAGCGGCCCTTGAGTTATTATGGGAGAGACTGTTTTCATCAAGTTTGAAGCCATAGTTTTGGCGCGCCAGCCGTTTCTTTCATTTTGGGGCCTATGTGTTTTTCGACCTTGAAATCGCAAAAAAGGCGCGAAAACATGGATTTGTCTCTCCTGCCGCGCACACACTTCCGATAGCTTGCAAAGGCCTAAAAAACACAAGCAGCCCGTGAGTTATTATGGGAGAGACTGTTTTCATCAAGTTTGAAGCCATAGTTTTGGCGCGCCAGCCGTTTCTTTCATTTTGGGGCCTATGTGTTTTTCGACCTTGAAATCGCAAAAAAGGCGCGAAAACATGGATTTGTCTCTCCTGCCGCGCACACACTTCCGATAGCTTGCAAAGGCCTAAAAAACACAAGCAGCCTGTGAGTTATTATGGGAGAGACTGTTTTCATCAAGTTTGAAGCCATAGTTTTGGCGCGGCAGCCGTTTCTTTCATTTTGGGGCCTATGTGTTTTTCGACCTTGAAATCGCAAAAAATGCGCGAAAACATGGATTTGTCTCTCCTGCCGCGCACACACTTCCGATAGCTTGCAAAGGCCTAAAAAACACAAGCGGCCCTTGAGTTATTATGGGAGAGACTGTTTTCATCAAGTTTGAAGCCATAGTTTTGGCGCGCCAGCCGTTTCTTTCATTTTGGGGCCTATGTGTTTTTCGACCTTGAAATCGCAAAAAAGGCGCGAAAACATGGATTTGTCTCTCCTGCCGCGCACACACTTCCGATAGCTTGCAAAGGCCTAAAAAACACAAGCAGCCCGTGAGTTATTATGGGAGAGACTGTTTTCATCAAGTTTGAAGCCATAGTTTTGGCGCGCCAGCCGTTTCTTTCATTTTGGGGCCTATGTGTTTTTCGACCTTGAAATCGCAAAAAAGGCGCGAAAACATGGATTTGTCTCTCCTGCCGCGCACACACTTCCGATAGCTTGCAAAGGCCTAAAAAACACAAGCGGCCCTTGAGTTATTGTGGGAGAGAGTGTTTTCATCAAGTTTGAAGCCTCAGTTTTGGCTGGACAGCCGTTTCTTTATTTTTGGGGTCTGTGTGTTTTTCGACCTGGAAATGGCAAAACAGGCGCGAAAACATAGATTTGTCTCTCCTGCTGCGCACACACTTCCGATAGCTTGCGAAGGCCTAAAAAACACAATCAGCCCGTGAGTTAATATGGGAGAGACTGTTTTCATCAAGTTTGAAGCCATAGTTTTGGCGCGGCAGCCGTTTCTTTCATTTTGGGGCCTATGTGTTTTTCGACCTTGAAATCGCAAAAAATGCGCGAAAACATGGATTTGGCTCTCCTGCCACGCACACACTTCCGATAGCTTGCGAAGGCCTAAAAAACACAAGCGGCCATTGAGTTATTGTGGGAGAGACTGTTTTCATCAAGTTTGAAGCCTCAGTTTTGGCTGGACAGCCGTTTCTTTATTTTTGGGGTCTGTGTGTTTTTCGACCTGGAAATCGCAAAAAAGGCTCGAAAACATGGATTTGTCTCTCCTGCCGCGCACACACTTCCGATAGCTTGCAAAGGCCTAAAAAACACAAGCAGCCCGTGAGTTATTATGGGAGAGACTGTTTTCATCAAGTTTGAAGCCATAGTTTTGGCGCGCCAGCCGTTTCTTTCATTTTGGGGCCTATGTGTTTTTCGACCTTGAAATCGCAAAAAAGGCGCGAAAACATGGATTTGTCTCTCCTGCCGCGCACACACTTCCGATAGCTTGCAAAGGCCTAAAAAACACAAGCGGCCCTTGAGTTATTGTGGGAGAGAGTGTTTTCATCAAGTTTGAAGCCTCAGTTTTGGCTGGACAGCCGTTTCTTTATTTTTGGGGTCTGTGTGTTTTTCGACCTGGAAATGGCAAAACAGGCGCGAAAACATAGATTTGTCTCTCCTGCTGCGCACACACTTCCGATAGCTTGCGAAGGCCTAAAAAACACAATCAGCCCGTGAGTTAATATGGGAGAGACTGTTTTCATCAAGTTTGAAGCCATAGTTTTGGCGCGGCAGCCGTTTCTTTCATTTTGGGGCCTATGTGTTTTTCGACCTTGAAATCGCAAAAAATGCGCGAAAACATGGATTTGGCTCTCCTGCCGCGCACACACTTCCGATAGCTTGCGAAGGCCTAAAAAACACAAGCGGCCATTGAGTTATTGTGGGAGAGACTGTTTTCATCAAGTTTGAAGCCTCAGTTTTGGCTGGACAGCCGTTTCTTTATTTTTGGGGTCTGTGTGTTTTTCGACCTTGAAATCGCAAAAAAGGCGCGAAAACATGGATTTGTCTCTCCTGCCGCGCACACACTTCCGATAGCTTGCAAAGGCCTAAAAAACACAAGCAGCCCGTGAGTTAATATGGGAGAGACTGTTTTCATCAAGTTTGAAGCCATAGTTTTGGCGCGCCAGCCGTTTCTTTCATTTTGGGGCCTATGTCTTTTTCGACCTTGAAATCGCAAAAAATGCGCGAAAAAATGGATTTGTCTCTCCTGCCGCGCACACACTTCCGATAGCTTGCAAAGGCCTAAAAAACACAAGCGGCCCTTGAGTTATTGTGGGAGAGATTGTTTTCATCAAGTTTGAAGCCTCAGTTTTGGCTGGACAGCCGTTTCTTTATTTTTGGGGTCTGTGTGTTTTTCGACCTGGAAATCGCAAAAAAGGCGCGAAAACATGGATTTGTCTCTCCTGCCGCGCACACACTTCCGATAGCTTGCAAAGGCCTAAAAAACACAAGCAGCCCGTGAGTTATTATGGGAGAGACTGTTTTCATCAAGTTTGAAGCCATAGTTTTGGCGCGCCAGCCGTTTCTTTCATTTTGGGGCCTATGTGTTTTTCGACCTTGAAATCGCAAAAAAGGCGCGAAAACATGGATTTGTCTCTCCTGCCGCGCACACACTTCCGATAGCTTGCAAAGGCCTAAAAAACACAAGCAGCCTGTGAGTTATTATGGGAGAGACTGTTTTCATCAAGTTTGAAGCCATAGTTTTGGCGCGGCAGCCGTTTCTTTCATTTTGGGGCCTATGTGTTTTTCGACCTTGAAATCGCAAAAAATGCGCGAAAACATGGATTTGTCTCTCCTGCCGCGCACACACTTCCGATAGCTTGCGAAGGCCTAAAAAACACAAGCGGCCCTTGAGTTATTATGGGAGAGACTGTTTTCATCAAGTTTGAAGCCATAGTTTTGGCGCGCCAGCCGTTTCTTTCATTTTGGGGCCTATGTGTTTTTCGACCTTGAAATCGCAAAAAAGGCGCGAAAACATGGATTTGTCTCTCCTGCCGCGCACACACTTCCGATAGCTTGCAAAGGCCTAAAAAACACAAGCAGCCCGTGAGTTATTATGGGAGAGACTCTTTTCATCAAGTTTGAAGCCATAGTTTTGGCGCGCCAGCCGTTTCTTTCATTTTGGGGCCTATGTGTTTTTCGACCTTGAAATCGCAAAAAAGGCGCGAAAACATGGATTTGTCTCTCCTGCCGCGCACACACTTCCGATAGCTTGCAAAGGCCTAAAAAACACAAGCAGCCTGTGAGTTATTATTGGAGAGACTGTTTTCATCAAGTTTGAAGCCATAGTTTTGGCGCGGCAGCCGTTTCTTTCATTTTGGGGCCTATGTGTTTTTCGACCTTGAAATCGCAAAAAATGCGCGAAAACATGGATTTGTCTCTCCTGCCGCGCACACACTTCCGATAGCTTGCGAAGGCCTAAAAAACACAAGCGGCCCTTGAGTTATTATGGGAGAGACTGTTTTCATCAAGTTTGAAGCCATAGTTTTGGCGCGCCAGCCGTTTCTTTCATTTTGGGGCCTATGTGTTTTTCGACCTTGAAATCGCAAAAAAGGCGCGAAAACATGGATTTGTCTCTCCTGCCGCGCACACACTTCCGATAGCTTGCAAAGGCCTAAAAAACACAAGCAGCCCGTGAGTTATTATGGGAGAGACTGTTTTCATCAAGTTTGAAGCCATAGTTTTGGCGCGCCAGCCGTTTCTTTCATTTTGGGGCCTATGTGTTTTTCGACCTTGAAATCGCAAAAAAGGCGCGAAAACATGGATTTGTCTCTCCTGCCGCGCACACACTTCCGATAGCTTGCAAAGGCCTAAAAAACACAAGCGGCCCTTGAGTTATTGTGGGAGAGAGTGTTTTCATCAAGTTTGAAGCCTCAGTTTTGGCTGGACAGCCGTTTCTTTATTTTTGGGGTCTGTGTGTTTTTCGACCTGGAAATGGCAAAACAGGCGCGAAAACATAGATTTGTCTCTCCTGCTGCGCACACACTTCCGATAGCTTGCGAAGGCCTAAAAAACACAATCAGCCCGTGAGTTAATATGGGAGAGACTGTTTTCATCAAGTTTGAAGCCATAGTTTTGGCGCGGCAGCCGTTTCTTTCATTTTGGGGCCTATGTGTTTTTCGACCTTGAAATCGCAAAAAATGCGCGAAAACATGGATTTGGCTCTCCTGCCGCGCACACACTTCCGATAGCTTGCGAAGGCCTAAAAAACACAAGCGGCCATTGAGTTATTGTGGGAGAGACTGTTTTCATCAAGTTTGAAGCCTCAGTTTTGGCTGGACAGCCGTTTCTTTATTTTTGGGGTCTGTGTGTTTTTCGACCTTGAAATCGCAAAAAAGGCGCGAAAACATGGATTTGTCTCTCCTGCCGCGCACACACTTCCGATAGCTTGCAAAGGCCTAAAAAACACAAGCAGCCCGTGAGTTAATATGGGAGAGACTGTTTTCATCAAGTTTGAAGCCATAGTTTTGGCGCGCCAGCCGTTTCTTTCATTTTGGGGCCTATGTGTTTTTCGACCTTGAAATCGCAAAAAAGGCGCGAAAACATGGATTTGTCTCTCCTGCCGCGCACACACTTCCGATAGCTTGCAAAGGCCTAAAAAACACAAGCAGCCTGTGAGTTATTATGGGAGAGACTGTTTTCATCAAGTTTGAAGCCATAGTTTTGGCGCGGCAGCCGTTTCTTTCATTTTGGGGCCTATGTGTTTTTCGACCTTGAAATCGCAAAAAATGCGCGAAAAAATGGATTTGTCTCTCCTGCCGCGCACACACTTCCGATAGCTTGCGAAGGCCTAAAAAACACAAGCGGCCCTTGAGTTATTGTGGGAGAGACTGTTTTCATCAAGTTTGAAGCCTCAGTTTTGGCTGGACAGCCGTTTCTTTATTTTTGGGGTCTGTGTGTTTTTCGACCTGGAAATCGCAAAAAAGGAGCGAAAACATGGATTTGTCTCTCCTGCCGCGCACACACTTCCGATAGCTTGCAAAGGCCTAAAAAACACAAGCAGCCCGTGAGTTATTATGGGAGAGACTGTTTTCATCAAGTTTGAAGCCATAGTTTTGGCGCGCCAGCCGTTTCTTTCATTTTGGGGCCTATGTGTTTTTCGACCTTGAAATCGCAAAAAAGGCGCGAAAACATGGATTTGTCTCTCCTGCCGCGCACACACTTCCGATAGCTTGCAAAGGCCTAAAAAACACAAGCAGCCCGTGAGTTATTATGGGAGAGACTGTTTTCATCAAGTTTGAAGCCATAGTTTTGGCGCGCCAGCCGTTTCTTTCATTTTGGGGCCTATGTGTTTTTCGACCTTGAAATCGCAAAAAAGGCGCGAAAACATGGATTTGTCTCTACTGCCGCGCACACACTTCCGATAGCTTGCAAAGGCCTAAAAAACACAAGCGGCCCTTGAGTTATTGTGGGAGAAACTGTTTTCATCAAGTTTGAAGCCTCAGTTTTGGCTGGACAGCCGTTTCTTTATTTTTGGGGTCTGTGTGTTTTTCGACCTTGAAATCGCAAAAAAGGCGCGAAAACATGGATTTGTCTCTCCTGCTGCGCACACACTTCGGAGAGCTTGCAAATGCCTAATAACCACAAGCAGCCCCTACTCCATTATGGGAGACACTGTTTTCATCAAGTTTGAAGCCTCAGTGTTGGCGCGGCAGCCTTTTCTTTCTCTTTCGGGATTGTGTTTTTCTCCACCTGAAAATGCCAAAGAAGGCATAAAAACATGGATTTGTCTCTCCTGCTGCGCACACACTTCGGAGAGCTTGCAAATGCCTAATAACCACAAGCAGCCCCTACTCCATTATGGGAGACACTGTTTTCATCAAGTTTGAAGCCTCAGTGTTGGCGCGGCAGCCTTTTCTTTCTCTTTCGGGATTGTGTTTTTCTCCACCTGAAAATGCCAAAGAAGGCATAAAAACATGGATTTGTCTCTCCTGCTGCGCACACACTTCGGAGAGCTTGCAAATGCCTAATAACCACAAGCAGCCCCTACTCCATTATGGGAGACACTGTTTTCATCAAGTTTGAAGCCTCAGTGTTGGCGCGGCAGCCTTTTCTTTCTCTTTCGGGATTGTGTTTTTCTCCACCTGAAAATGCCAAAGAAGGCATAAAAACATGGATTTGTCTCTCCTGCTGCGCACACACTTCGGAGAGCTTGCAAATGCCTAATAACCACAAGCAGCCCCTACTCCATTATGGGAGACACTGTTTTCATCAAGTTTGAAGCCTCAGTGTTGGCGCGGCAGCCTTTTCTTTCTCTTTCGGGATTGTGTTTTTCTCCACCTGAAAATGCCAAAGAAGGCATAAAAACATGGATTTGTCTCTCCTGCTGCGCACACACTTCGGAGAGCTTGCAAATGCCTAATAACCACAAGCAGCCCCTACTCCATTATGGGAGACACTGTTTTCATCAAGTTTGAAGCCTCAGTGTTGGCGCGGCAGCCTTTTCTTTCTCTTTCGGGATTGTGTTTTTCTCCACCTGAAAATGCCAAAGAAGGCATAAAAACATGGATTTGTCTCTCCTGCTGCGCACACACTTCGGAGAGCTTGCAAATGCCTAATAACCACAAGCAGCCCCTACTCCATTATGGGAGACACTGTTTTCATCAAGTTTGAAGCCTCAGTGTTGGCGCGGCAGCCTTTTCTTTCTCTTTCGGGATTGTGTTTTTCTCCACCTGAAAATGCCAAAGAAGGCATAAAAACATGGATTTGTCTCTCCTGCTGCGCACACACTTCGGAGAGCTTGCAAATGCCTAATAACCACAAGCAGCCCCTACTCCATTATGGGAGACACTGTTTTCATCAAGTTTGAAGCCTCAGTGTTGGCGCGGCAGCCTTTTCTTTCTCTTTCGGGATTGTGTTTTTCTCCACCTGAAAATGCCAAAGAAGGCATAAAAACATGGATTTGTCTCTCCTGCTGCGCACACACTTCGGAGAGCTTGCAAATGCCTAATAACCACAAGCAGCCCCTACTCCATTATGGGAGACACTGTTTTCATCAAGTTTGAAGCCTCAGTGTTGGCGCGGCAGCCTTTTCTTTCTCTTTCGGGATTGTGTTTTTCTCCACCTGAAAATGCCAAAGAAGGCATAAAAACATGGATTTGTCTCTCCTGCTGCGCACACACTTCGGAGAGCTTGCAAATGCCTAATAACCACAAGCAGCCCCTACTCCATTATGGGAGACACTGTTTTCATCAAGTTTGAAGCCTCAGTGTTGGCGCGGCAGCCTTTTCTTTCTCTTTCGGGATTGTGTTTTTCTCCACCTGAAAATGCCAAAGAAGGCATAAAAACATGGATTTGTCTCTCCTGCTGCGCACACACTTCGGAGAGCTTGCAAATGCCTAATAACCACAAGCAGCCCCTACTCCATTATGGGAGACACTGTTTTCATCAAGTTTGAAGCCTCAGTGTTGGCGCGGCAGCCTTTTCTTTCTCTTTCGGGATTGTGTTTTTCTCCACCTGAAAATGCCAAAGAAGGCATAAAAACATGGATTTGTCTCTCCTGCTGCGCACACACTTCGGAGAGCTTGCAAATGCCTAATAACCACAAGCAGCCCCTACTCCATTATGGGAGACACTGTTTTCATCAAGTTTGAAGCCTCAGTGTTGGCGCGGCAGCCTTTTCTTTCTCTTTCGGGATTGTGTTTTTCTCCACCTGAAAATGCCAAAGAAGGCATAAAAACATGGATTTGTCTCTCCTGCTGCGCACACACTTCGGAGAGCTTGCAAATGCCTAATAACCACAAGCAGCCCCTACTCCATTATGGGAGACACTGTTTTCATCAAGTTTGAAGCCTCAGTGTTGGCGCGGCAGCCTTTTCTTTCTCTTTCGGGATTGTGTTTTTCTCC
The DNA here is from genome assembly GCF_951799395.1 of Argentina silus. Taxonomy (NCBI): domain Eukaryota; kingdom Metazoa; phylum Chordata; class Actinopteri; order Argentiniformes; family Argentinidae; genus Argentina; species Argentina silus. Next base: position 35,300 of record NW_028152911.1, on the reverse strand, counting down.
ACCTGAAAATGCCAAAGAAGGCATAAAAACATGGATTTGTCTCTCCTGCTGCGCACACACTTCGGAGAGCTTGCAAATGCCTAATAACCACAAGCAGCCCCTACTCCATTATGGGAGACACTGTTTTCATCAAGTTTGAAGCCTCAGTGTTGGCGCGGCAGCCTTTTCTTTCTCTTTCGGGATTGTGTTTTTCTCCACCTGAAAATGCCAAAGAAGGCATAAAAACATGGATTTGTCTCTCCTGCTGCGCACACACTTCGGAGAGCTTGCAAATGCCTAATAACCACAAGCAGCCCCTACTCCATTATGGGAGACACTGTTTTCATCAAGTTTGAAGCCTCAGTGTTGGCGCGGCAGCCTTTTCTTTCTCTTTCGGGATTGTGTTTTTCTCCACCTGAAAATGCCAAAGAAGGCATAAAAACATGGATTTGTCTCTCCTGCTGCGCACACACTTCGGAGAGCTTGCAAATGCCTAATAACCACAAGCAGCCCCTACTCCATTATGGGAGACACTGTTTTCATCAAGTTTGAAGCCTCAGTGTTGGCGCGGCAGCCTTTTCTTTCTCTTTCGGGATTGTGTTTTTCTCCACCTGAAAATGCCAAAGAAGGCATAAAAACATGGATTTGTCTCTCCTGCTGCGCACACACTTCGGAGAGCTTGCAAATGCCTAATAACCACAAGCAGCCCCTACTCCATTATGGGAGACACTGTTTTCATCAAGTTTGAAGCCTCAGTGTTGGCGCGGCAGCCTTTTCTTTCTCTTTCGGGATTGTGTTTTTCTCCACCTGAAAATGCCAAAGAAGGCATAAAAACATGGATTTGTCTCTCCTGCTGCGCACACACTTCGGAGAGCTTGCAAATGCCTAATAACCACAAGCAGCCCCTACTCCATTATGGGAGACACTGTTTTCATCAAGTTTGAAGCCTCAGTGTTGGCGCGGCAGCCTTTTCTTTCTCTTTCGGGATTGTGTTTTTCTCCACCTGAAAATGCCAAAGAAGGCATAAAAACATGGATTTGTCTCTCCTGCTGCGCACACACTTCGGAGAGCTTGCAAATGCCTAATAACCACAAGCAGCCCCTACTCCATTATGGGAGACACTGTTTTCATCAAGTTTGAAGCCTCAGTGTTGGCGCGGCAGCCTTTTCTTTCTCTTTCGGGATTGTGTTTTTCTCCACCTGAAAATGCCAAAGAAGGCATAAAAACATGGATTTGTCTCTCCTGCTGCGCACACACTTCGGTGGTGTGGAGGACCTGGGAAACTGCATCGTCTGTAGATCTGTTTGGTCTATATGCGAACTGCAGTGGGTCCAGGGTCGGAGGGAGGGAGGAGCAGATGTAATCCTTAATCAGCCTCTCGAAGCACTTCATGACCACTGAGGTTAGAGCCACGGGTCTGTAGTCATTCAAGCAGGCTGGGGAGGTGATCTTGGGCACAGGGACGATAGATGATCTTTTAAAACAGGTGGGAACTACAGAATTAGCTAGTGAAAGGTTGAATATAGTGGTGAACACAGGAGCTAGCTGGTTAGCACAGGTCTTGAGTACTCTCCCAGGTATGCCATCCGGGCCAGCAGCCTTCCTAGTGTTCACCTTCAGCAGAGCCCTCCTCACGTCGTGTTCCGACGTGAAATTCATAAAAACATGGATTTGTCTCTCCTGCTGCGCACACACTTCGGAGAGCTTGCAAATGCCTAATAACCACAAGCAGCCCCTACTCCATTATGGGAGACACTGTTTTCATCAAGTTTGAAGCCTCAGTGTTGGCGCGGCAGCCTTTTCTTTCTCTTTCGGGATTGTGTTTTTCTCCACCTGAAAATGCCAAAGAAGGCATAAAAACATGGATTTGTCTCTCCTGCTGCGCACACACTTCGGAGAGCTTGCAAATGCCTAATAACCACAAGCAGCCCCTACTCCATTATGGGAGACACTGTTTTCATCAAGTTTGAAGCCTCAGTGTTGGCGCGGCAGCCTTTTCTTTCTCTTTCGGGATTGTGTTTTTCTCCACCTGAAAATGCCAAAGAAGGCATAAAAACATGGATTTGTCTCTCCTGCTGCGCACACACTTCGGAGAGCTTGCAAATGCCTAATAACCACAAGCAGCCCCTACTCCATTATGGGAGACACTGTTTTCATCAAGTTTGAAGCCTCAGTGTTGGCGCGGCAGCCTTTTCTTTCTCTTTCGGGATTGTGTTTTTCTCCACCTGAAAATGCCAAAGAAGGCATAAAAACATGGATTTGTCTCTCCTGCTGCGCACACACTTCGGAGAGCTTGCAAATGCCTAATAACCACAAGCAGCCCCTACTCCATTATGGGAGACACTGTTTTCATCAAGTTTGAAGCCTCAGTGTTGGCGCGGCAGCCTTTTCTTTCTCTTTCGGGATTGTGTTTTTCTCCACCTGAAAATGCCAAAGAAGGCATAAAAACATGGATTTGTCTCTCCTGCTGCGCACACACTTCGGAGAGCTTGCAAATGCCTAATAACCACAAGCAGCCCCTACTCCATTATGGGAGACACTGTTTTCATCAAGTTTGAAGCCTCAGTGTTGGCGCGGCAGCCTTTTCTTTCTCTTTCGGGATTGTGTTTTTCTCCACCTGAAAATGCCAAAGAAGGCATAAAAACATGGATTTGTCTCTCCTGCTGCGCACACACTTCGGAGAGCTTGCAAATGCCTAATAACCACAAGCAGCCCCTACTCCATTATGGGAGACACTGTTTTCATCAAGTTTGAAGCCTCAGTGTTGGCGCGGCAGCCTTTTCTTTCTCTTTCGGGATTGTGTTTTTCTCCACCTGAAAATGCCAAAGAAGGCATAAAAACATGGATTTGTCTCTCCTGCTGCGCACACACTTCGGTGGTGTGGAGGACCTGGGAAACTGCATCGTCTGTAGATCTGTTTGGTCTATATGCGAACTGCAGTGGGTCCAGGGTCGGAGGGAGGGAGGAGCAGATGTAATCCTTAATCAGCCTCTCGAAGCACTTCATGACCACTGAGGTTAGAGCCACGGGTCTGTAGTCATTCAAGCAGGCTGGGGAGGTGATCTTGGGCACAGGGACGATAGATGATCTTTTAAAACAGGTGGGAACTACAGAATTAGCTAGTGAAAGGTTGAATATAGTGGTGAACACAGGAGCTAGCTGGTTAGCACAGGTCTTGAGTACTCTCCCAGGTATGCCATCCGGGCCAGCAGCCTTCCTAGTGTTCACCTTCAGCAGAGCCCTCCTCACGTCGTGTTCCGACGTGAAATTCATAAAAACATGGATTTGTCTCTCCTGCTGCGCACACACTTCGGAGAGCTTGCAAATGCCTAATAACCACAAGCAGCCCCTACTCCATTATGGGAGACACTGTTTTCATCAAGTTTGAAGCCTCAGTGTTGGCGCGGCAGCCTTTTCTTTCTCTTTCGGGATTGTGTTTTTCTCCACCTGAAAATGCCAAAGAAGGCATAAAAACATGGATTTGTCTCTCCTGCTGCGCACACACTTCGGAGAGCTTGCAAATGCCTAATAACCACAAGCAGCCCCTACTCCATTATGGGAGACACTGTTTTCATCAAGTTTGAAGCCTCAGTGTTGGCGCGGCAGCCTTTTCTTTCTCTTTCGGGATTGTGTTTTTCTCCACCTGAAAATGCCAAAGAAGGCATAAAAACATGGATTTGTCTCTCCTGCTGCGCACACACTTCGGAGAGCTTGCAAATGCCTAATAACCACAAGCAGCCCCTACTCCATTATGGGAGACACTGTTTTCATCAAGTTTGAAGCCTCAGTGTTGGCGCGGCAGCCTTTTCTTTCTCTTTCGGGATTGTGTTTTTCTCCACCTGAAAATGCCAAAGAAGGCATAAAAACATGGATTTGTCTCTCCTGCTGCGCACACACTTCGGAGAGCTTGCAAATGCCTAATAACCACAAGCAGCCCCTACTCCATTATGGGAGACACTGTTTTCATCAAGTTTGAAGCCTCAGTGTTGGCGCGGCAGCCTTTTCTTTCTCTTTCGGGATTGTGTTTTTCTCCACCTGAAAATGCCAAAGAAGGCATAAAAACATGGATTTGTCTCTCCTGCTGCGCACACACTTCGGAGAGCTTGCAAATGCCTAATAACCACAAGCAGCCCCTACTCCATTATGGGAGACACTGTTTTCATCAAGTTTGAAGCCTCAGTGTTGGCGCGGCAGCCTTTTCTTTCTCTTTCGGGATTGTGTTTTTCTCCACCTGAAAATGCCAAAGAAGGCATAAAAACATGGATTTGTCTCTCCTGCTGCGCACACACTTCGGAGAGCTTGCAAATGCCTAATAACCACAAGCAGCCCCTACTCCATTATGGGAGACACTGTTTTCATCAAGTTTGAAGCCTCAGTGTTGGCGCGGCAGCCTTTTCTTTCTCTTTCGGGATTGTGTTTTTCTCCACCTGAAAATGCCAAAGAAGGCATAAAAACATGGATTTGTCTCTCCTGCTGCGCACACACTTCGGAGAGCTTGCAAATGCCTAATAACCACAAGCAGCCCCTACTCCATTATGGGAGACACTGTTTTCATCAAGTTTGAAGCCTCAGTGTTGGCGCGGCAGCCTTTTCTTTCTCTTTCGGGATTGTGTTTTTCTCCACCTGAAAATGCCAAAGAAGGCATAAAAACATGGATTTGTCTCTCCTGCTGCGCACACACTTCGGTGGTGTGGAGGACCTGGGAAACTGCATCGTCTGTAGATCTGTTTGGTCTATATGCGAACTGCAGTGGGTCCAGGGTCGGAGGGAGGGAGGAGCAGATGTAATCCTTAATCAGCCTCTCGAAGCACTTCATGACCACTGAGGTTAGAGCCACGGGTCTGTAGTCATTCAAGCAGGCTGGGGAGGTGATCTTGGGCACAGGGACGATAGATGATCTTTTAAAACAGGTGGGAACTACAGAATTAGCTAGTGAAAGGTTGAATATAGTGGTGAACACAGGAGCTAGCTGGTTAGCACAGGTCTTGAGTACTCTCCCAGGTATGCCATCCGGGCCAGCAGCCTTCCTAGTGTTCACCTTCAGCAGAGCCCTCCTCACGTCGTGTTCCGACGTGAAATTCATAAAAACATGGATTTGTCTCTCCTGCTGCGCACACACTTCGGAGAGCTTGCAAATGCCTAATAACCACAAGCAGCCCCTACTCCATTATGGGAGACACTGTTTTCATCAAGTTTGAAGCCTCAGTGTTGGCGCGGCAGCCTTTTCTTTCTCTTTCGGGATTGTGTTTTTCTCCACCTGAAAATGCCAAAGAAGGCATAAAAACATGGATTTGTCTCTCCTGCTGCGCACACACTTCGGAGAGCTTGCAAATGCCTAATAACCACAAGCAGCCCCTACTCCATTATGGGAGACACTGTTTTCATCAAGTTTGAAGCCTCAGTGTTGGCGCGGCAGCCTTTTCTTTCTCTTTCGGGATTGTGTTTTTCTCCACCTGAAAATGCCAAAGAAGGCATAAAAACATGGATTTGTCTCTCCTGCTGCGCACACACTTCGGAGAGCTTGCAAATGCCTAATAACCACAAGCAGCCCCTACTCCATTATGGGAGACACTGTTTTCATCAAGTTTGAAGCCTCAGTGTTGGCGCGGCAGCCTTTTCTTTCTCTTTCGGGATTGTGTTTTTCTCCACCTGAAAATGCCAAAGAAGGCATAAAAACATGGATTTGTCTCTCCTGCTGCGCACACACTTCGGAGAGCTTGCAAATGCCTAATAACCACAAGCAGCCCCTACTCCATTATGGGAGACACTGTTTTCATCAAGTTTGAAGCCTCAGTGTTGGCGCGGCAGCCTTTTCTTTCTCTTTCGGGATTGTGTTTTTCTCCACCTGAAAATGCCAAAGAAGGCATAAAAACATGGATTTGTCTCTCCTGCTGCGCACACACTTCGGAGAGCTTGCAAATGCCTAATAACCACAAGCAGCCCCTACTCCATTATGGGAGACACTGTTTTCATCAAGTTTGAAGCCTCAGTGTTGGCGCGGCAGCCTTTTCTTTCTCTTTCGGGATTGTGTTTTTCTCCACCTGAAAATGCCAAAGAAGGCATAAAAACATGGATTTGTCTCTCCTGCTGCGCACACACTTCGGAGAGCTTGCAAATGCCTAATAACCACAAGCAGCCCCTACTCCATTATGGGAGACACTGTTTTCATCAAGTTTGAAGCCTCAGTGTTGGCGCGGCAGCCTTTTCTTTCTCTTTCGGGATTGTGTTTTTCTCCACCTGAAAATGCCAAAGAAGGCATAAAAACATGGATTTGTCTCTCCTGCTGCGCACACACTTCGGAGAGCTTGCAAATGCCTAATAACCACAAGCAGCCCCTACTCCATTATGGGAGACACTGTTTTCATCAAGTTTGAAGCCTCAGTGTTGGCGCGGCAGCCTTTTCTTTCTCTTTCGGGATTGTGTTTTTCTCCACCTGAAAATGCCAAAGAAGGCATAAAAACATGGATTTGTCTCTCCTGCTGCGCACACACTTCGGAGAGCTTGCAAATGCCTAATAACCACAAGCAGCCCCTACTCCATTATGGGAGACACTGTTTTCATCAAGTTTGAAGCCTCAGTGTTGGCGCGGCAGCCTTTTCTTTCTCTTTCGGGATTGTGTTTTTCTCCACCTGAAAATGCCAAAGAAGGCATAAAAACATGGATTTGTCTCTCCTGCTGCGCACACACTTCGGTGGTGTGGAGGACCTGGGAAACTGCATCGTCTGTAGATCTGTTTGGTCTATATGCGAACTGCAGTGGGTCCAGGGTCGGAGGGAGGGAGGAGCAGATGTAATCCTTAATCAGCCTCTCGAAGCACTTCATGACCACTGAGGTTAGAGCCACGGGTCTGTAGTCATTCAAGCAGGCTGGGGAGGTGATCTTGGGCACAGGGACGATAGATGATCTTTTAAAACAGGTGGGAACTACAGAATTAGCTAGTGAAAGGTTGAATATAGTGGTGAACACAGGAGCTAGCTGGTTAGCACAGGTCTTGAGTACTCTCCCAGGTATGCCATCCGGGCCAGCAGCCTTCCTAGTGTTCACCTTCAGCAGAGCCCTCCTCACGTCGTGTTCCGACGTGAAATTCATAAAAACATGGATTTGTCTCTCCTGCTGCGCACACACTTCGGAGAGCTTGCAAATGCCTAATAACCACAAGCAGCCCCTACTCCATTATGGGAGACACTGTTTTCATCAAGTTTGAAGCCTCAGTGTTGGCGCGGCAGCCTTTTCTTTCTCTTTCGGGATTGTGTTTTTCTCCACCTGAAAATGCCAAAGAAGGCATAAAAACATGGATTTGTCTCTCCTGCTGCGCACACACTTCGGAGAGCTTGCAAATGCCTAATAACCACAAGCAGCCCCTACTCCATTATGGGAGACACTGTTTTCATCAAGTTTGAAGCCTCAGTGTTGGCGCGGCAGCCTTTTCTTTCTCTTTCGGGATTGTGTTTTTCTCCACCTGAAAATGCCAAAGAAGGCATAAAAACATGGATTTGTCTCTCCTGCTGCGCACACACTTCGGAGAGCTTGCAAATGCCTAATAACCACAAGCAGCCCCTACTCCATTATGGGAGACACTGTTTTCATCAAGTTTGAAGCCTCAGTGTTGGCGCGGCAGCCTTTTCTTTCTCTTTCGGGATTGTGTTTTTCTCCACCTGAAAATGCCAAAGAAGGCATAAAAACATGGATTTGTCTCTCCTGCTGCGCACACACTTCGGAGAGCTTGCAAATGCCTAATAACCACAAGCAGCCCCTACTCCATTATGGGAGACACTGTTTTCATCAAGTTTGAAGCCTCAGTGTTGGCGCGGCAGCCTTTTCTTTCTCTTTCGGGATTGTGTTTTTCTCCACCTGAAAATGCCAAAGAAGGCATAAAAACATGGATTTGTCTCTCCTGCTGCGCACACACTTCGGAGAGCTTGCAAATGCCTAATAACCACAAGCAGCCCCTACTCCATTATGGGAGACACTGTTTTCATCAAGTTTGAAGCCTCAGTGTTGGCGCGGCAGCCTTTTCTTTCTCTTTCGGGATTGTGTTTTTCTCCACCTGAAAATGCCAAAGAAGGCATAAAAACATGGATTTGTCTCTCCTGCTGCGCACACACTTCGGAGAGCTTGCAAATGCCTAATAACCACAAGCAGCCCCTACTCCATTATGGGAGACACTGTTTTCATCAAGTTTGAAGCCTCAGTGTTGGCGCGGCAGCCTTTTCTTTCTCTTTCGGGATTGTGTTTTTCTCCACCTGAAAATGCCAAAGAAGGCATAAAAACATGGATTTGTCTCTCCTGCTGCGCACACACTTCGGAGAGCTTGCAAATGCCTAATAACCACAAGCAGCCCCTACTCCATTATGGGAGACACTGTTTTCATCAAGTTTGAAGCCTCAGTGTTGGCGCGGCAGCCTTTTCTTTCTCTTTCGGGATTGTGTTTTTCTCCACCTGAAAATGCCAAAGAAGGCATAAAAACATGGATTTGTCTCTCCTGCTGCGCACACACTTCGGAGAGCTTGCAAATGCCTAATAACCACAAGCAGCCCCTACTCCATTATGGGAGACACTGTTTTCATCAAGTTTGAAGCCTCAGTGTTGGCGCGGCAGCCTTTTCTTTCTCTTTCGGGATTGTGTTTTTCTCCACCTGAAAATGCCAAAGAAGGCATAAAAACATGGATTTGTCTCTCCTGCTGCGCACACACTTCGGTGGTGTGGAGGACCTGGGAAACTGCATCGTCTGTAGATCTGTTTGGTCTATATGCGAACTGCAGTGGGTCCAGGGTCGGAGGGAGGGAGGAGCAGATGTAATCCTTAATCAGCCTCTCGAAGCACTTCATGACCACTGAGGTTAGAGCCACGGGTCTGTAGTCATTCAAGCAGGCTGGGGAGGTGATCTTGGGCACAGGGACGATAGATGATCTTTTAAAACAGGTGGGAACTACAGAATTAGCTAGTGAAAGGTTGAATATAGTGGTGAACACAGGAGCTAGCTGGTTAGCACAGGTCTTGAGTACTCTCCCAGGTATGCCATCCGGGCCAGCAGCCTTCCTAGTGTTCACCTTCAGCAGAGCCCTCCTCACGTCGTGTTCCGACGTGAAATTCATAAAAACATGGATTTGTCTCTCCTGCTGCGCACACACTTCGGAGAGCTTGCAAATGCCTAATAACCACAAGCAGCCCCTACTCCATTATGGGAGACACTGTTTTCATCAAGTTTGAAGCCTCAGTGTTGGCGCGGCAGCCTTTTCTTTCTCTTTCGGGATTGTGTTTTTCTCCACCTGAAAATGCCAAAGAAGGCATAAAAACATGGATTTGTCTCTCCTGCTGCGCACACACTTCGGAGAGCTTGCAAATGCCTAATAACCACAAGCAGCCCCTACTCCATTATGGGAGACACTGTTTTCATCAAGTTTGAAGCCTCAGTGTTGGCGCGGCAGCCTTTTCTTTCTCTTTCGGGATTGTGTTTTTCTCCACCTGAAAATGCCAAAGAAGGCATAAAAACATGGATTTGTCTCTCCTGCTGCGCACACACTTCGGAGAGCTTGCAAATGCCTAATAACCACAAGCAGCCCCTACTCCATTATGGGAGACACTGTTTTCATCAAGTTTGAAGCCTCAGTGTTGGCGCGGCAGCCTTTTCTTTCTCTTTCGGGATTGTGTTTTTCTCCACCTGAAAATGCCAAAGAAGGCATAAAAACATGGATTTGTCTCTCCTGCTGCGCACACACTTCGGAGAGCTTGCAAATGCCTAATAACCACAAGCAGCCCCTACTCCATTATGGGAGACACTGTTTTCATCAAGTTTGAAGCCTCAGTGTTGGCGCGGCAGCCTTTTCTTTCTCTTTCGGGATTGTGTTTTTCTCCACCTGAAAATGCCAAAGAAGGCATAAAAACATGGATTTGTCTCTCCTGCTGCGCACACACTTCGGAGAGCTTGCAAATGCCTAATAACCACAAGCAGCCCCTACTCCATTATGGGAGACACTGTTTTCATCAAGTTTGAAGCCTCAGTGTTGGCGCGGCAGCCTTTTCTTTCTCTTTCGGGATTGTGTTTTTCTCCACCTGAAAATGCCAAAGAAGGCATAAAAACATGGATTTGTCTCTCCTGCTGCGCACACACTTCGGAGAGCTTGCAAATGCCTAATAACCACAAGCAGCCCCTACTCCATTATGGGAGACACTGTTTTCATCAAGTTTGAAGCCTCAGTGTTGGCGCGGCAGCCTTTTCTTTCTCTTTCGGGATTGTGTTTTTCTCCACCTGAAAATGCCAAAGAAGGCATAAAAACATGGATTTGTCTCTCCTGCTGCGCACACACTTCGGTGGTGTGGAGGACCTGGGAAACTGCATCGTCTGTAGATCTGTTTGGTCTATATGCGAACTGCAGTGGGTCCAGGGTCGGAGGGAGGGAGGAGCAGATGTAATCCTTAATCAGCCTCTCGAAGCACTTCATGACCACTGAGGTTAGAGCCACGGGTCTGTAGTCATTCAAGCAGGCTGGGGAGGTGATCTTGGGCACAGGGACGATAGATGATCTTTTAAAACAGGTGGGAACTACAGAATTAGCTAGTGAAAGGTTGAATATAGTGGTGAACACAGGAGCTAGCTGGTTAGCACAGGTCTTGAGTACTCTCCCAGGTATGCCATCCGGGCCAGCAGCCTTCCTAGTGTTCACCTTCAGCAGAGCCCTCCTCACGTCGTGTTCCGACGTGAAATTCATAAAAACATGGATTTGTCTCTCCTGCTGCGCACACACTTCGGAGAGCTTGCAAATGCCTAATAACCACAAGCAGCCCCTACTCCATTATGGGAGACACTGTTTTCATCAAGTTTGAAGCCTCAGTGTTGGCGCGGCAGCCTTTTCTTTCTCTTTCGGGATTGTGTTTTTCTCCACCTGAAAATGCCAAAGAAGGCATAAAAACATGGATTTGTCTCTCCTGCTGCGCACACACTTCGGAGAGCTTGCAAATGCCTAATAACCACAAGCAGCCCCTACTCCATTATGGGAGACACTGTTTTCATCAAGTTTGAAGCCTCAGTGTTGGCGCGGCAGCCTTTTCTTTCTCTTTCGGGATTGTGTTTTTCTCCACCTGAAAATGCCAAAGAAGGCATAAAAACATGGATTTGTCTCTCCTGCTGCGCACACACTTCGGAGAGCTTGCAAATGCCTAATAACCACAAGCAGCCCCTACTCCATTATGGGAGACACTGTTTTCATCAAGTTTGAAGCCTCAGTGTTGGCGCGGCAGCCTTTTCTTTCTCTTTCGGGATTGTGTTTTTCTCCACCTGAAAATGCCAAAGAAGGCATAAAAACATGGATTTGTCTCTCCTGCTGCGCACACACTTCGGAGAGCTTGCAAATGCCTAATAACCACAAGCAGCCCCTACTCCATTATGGGAGACACTGTTTTCATCAAGTTTGAAGCCTCAGTGTTGGCGCGGCAGCCTTTTCTTTCTCTTTCGGGATTGTGTTTTTCTCCACCTGAAAATGCCAAAGAAGGCATAAAAACATGGATTTGTCTCTCCTGCTGCGCACACACTTCGGAGAGCTTGCAAATGCCTAATAACCACAAGCAGCCCCTACTCCATTATGGGAGACACTGTTTTCATCAAGTTTGAAGCCTCAGTGTTGGCGCGGCAGCCTTTTCTTTCTCTTTCGGGATTGTGTTTTTCTCCACCTGAAAATGCCAAAGAAGGCATAAAAACATGGATTTGTCTCTCCTGCTGCGCACACACTTCGGAGAGCTTGCAAATGCCTAATAACCACAAGCAGCCCCTACTCCATTATGGGAGACACTGTTTTCATCAAGTTTGAAGCCTCAGTGTTGGCGCGGCAGCCTTTTCTTTCTCTTTCGGGATTGTGTTTTTCTCCACCTGAAAATGCCAAAGAAGGCATAAAAACATGGATTTGTCTCTCCTGCTGCGCACACACTTCGGTGGTGTGGAGGACCTGGGAAACTGCATCGTCTGTAGATCTGTTTGGTCTATATGCGAACTGCAGTGGGTCCAGGGTCGGAGGGAGGGAGGAGCAGATGTAATCCTTAATCAGCCTCTCGAAGCACTTCATGACCACTGAGGTTAGAGCCACGGGTCTGTAGTCATTCAAGCAGGCTGGGGAGGTGATCTTGGGCACAGGGACGATAGATGATCTTTTAAAACAGGTGGGAACTACAGAATTAGCTAGTGAAAGGTTGAATATAGTGGTGAACACAGGAGCTAGCTGGTTAGCACAGGTCTTGAGTACTCTCCCAGGTATGCCATCCGGGCCAGCAGCCTTCCTAGTGTTCACCTTCAGCAGAGCCCTCCTCACGTCGTGTTCCGACGTGAAATTCATAAAAACATGGATTTGTCTCTCCTGCTGCGCACACACTTCGGAGAGCTTGCAAATGCCTAATAACCACAAGCAGCCCCTACTCCATTATGGGAGACACTGTTTTCATCAAGTTTGAAGCCTCAGTGTTGGCGCGGCAGCCTTTTCTTTCTCTTTCGGGATTGTGTTTTTCTCCACCTGAAAATGCCAAAGAAGGCATAAAAACATGGATTTGTCTCTCCTGCTGCGCACACACTTCGGAGAGCTTGCAAATGCCTAATAACCACAAGCAGCCCCTACTCCATTATGGGAGACACTGTTTTCATCAAGTTTGAAGCCTCAGTGTTGGCGCGGCAGCCTTTTCTTTCTCTTTCGGGATTGTGTTTTTCTCCACCTGAAAATGCCAAAGAAGGCATAAAAACATGGATTTGTCTCTCCTGCTGCGCACACACTTCGGAGAGCTTGCAAATGCCTAATAACCACAAGCAGCCCCTACTCCATTATGGGAGACACTGTTTTCATCAAGTTTGAAGCCTCAGTGTTGGCGCGGCAGCCTTTTCTTTCTCTTTCGGGATTGTGTTTTTCTCCACCTGAAAATGCCAAAGAAGGCATAAAAACATGGATTTGTCTCTCCTGCTGCGCACACACTTCGGAGAGCTTGCAAATGCCTAATAACCACAAGCAGCCCCTACTCCATTATGGGAGACACTGTTTTCATCAAGTTTGAAGCCTCAGTGTTGGCGCGGCAGCCTTTTCTTTCTCTTTCGGGATTGTGTTTTTCTCCACCTGAAAATGCCAAAGAAGGCATAAAAACATGGATTTGTCTCTCCTGCTGCGCACACACTTCGGAGAGCTTGCAAATGCCTAATAACCACAAGCAGCCCCTACTCCATTATGGGAGACACTGTTTTCATCAAGTTTGAAGCCTCAGTGTTGGCGCGGCAGCCTTTTCTTTCTCTTTCGGGATTGTGTTTTTCTCCACCTGAAAATGCCAAAGAAGGCATAAAAACATGGATTTGTCTCTCCTGCTGCGCACACACTTCGGAGAGCTTGCAAATGCCTAATAACCACAAGCAGCCCCTACTCCATTATGGGAGACACTGTTTTCATCAAGTTTGAAGCCTCAGTGTTGGCGCGGCAGCCTTTTCTTTCTCTTTCGGGATTGTGTTTTTCTCCACCTGAAAATGCCAAAGAAGGCATAAAAACATGGATTTGTCTCTCCTGCTGCGCACACACTTCGGAGAGCTTGCAAATGCCTAATAACCACAAGCAGCCCCTACTCCATTATGGGAGACACTGTTTTCATCAAGTTTGAAGCCTCAGTTTTGGCTGGACAGCCGTTTCTTTATTTTTGGGGCCTTTGTGTTTTTCAACTTGGAAATGGCAAAAAAGGCGCGAAAACATGGATTTGTCTCTCCTGCCGCGCACACACTTCCGATAGCGTGCAAAGGCCTAAAAAACACAAGCAGCCCGTGAGTTATTATGGGAGGGACTGTTTTCATCAAGTTTGAAGCCATAGTTTTGGCGCGGCAGCCGTTTCTTTCATTTTGGGGCCTATGTGTTTTTCGACCTTGAAATCGCAAAAAAGTCGCGAAAACATTGATTTGTCTCTCCTGCCGCGCACACACTTCCGATATCTTGCCAAGGCCTAAAAAACACAAGCAGCCCGTGAGTTATTATGGGAGAGACTGTTTTCATCAAGTTTGAAGCCATAGTTTTGGCGCGGCAGCCGTTTCTTTCATTTTGGGGCCTATGTGTTTTTCGACCTTGAAATCGCAAAAAAGGCGCGAAAACATGGATTTGTCTCTCCTGCCGCGCACACACTTCCGATAGCGTGCAAAGGCCTAAAAAACACAAGCAGCCCGTGAGTTATTATGGGAGAGACTGTTTTCATCAAGTTTGAAGCCATAGTTTTGGCGCGCCAGCTTTTTCTTTCATTTTGGGGCCTATGTGTTTTTCGACCTTGAAATCGCAAAAAAGTCGCGAAAACATTGATTTGTCTCTCCTGCCGCGCACACACTTCCGATATCTTGCGAAGGCCTAAAAAACACAAGCAGCCCTTGAGTTATTGTGGGAGAGACTGTTTTCATCAAGTTTGAAGCCATAGTTTTGGCGCGGCAGCCGTTTCTTTCATTTTGGGGCCTATGTGTTTTTCGACCTTGAAATCGTAAAAAAGGCGCGAAAACATGGATTTGTCTCTCCTTCCGCGCACACACTTCCGATAGCTTGCGAAGGCCTAAAAAACACAAGCGGCCCTTGAGTTATTGTCTGAGAGACTGTTTTCATCAAGTTTGAAGCCTCAATTTTGGCTGGACAGCCGTTTCTTTATTTTTGGGGCCTTTGTGTTTTTCGACCTGGAAATGGCAAAAAAGGCGCGAAAACATGGATTTGTCTCTCCTGCCGCGCACACACTTCCGATAGCGTGCAAAGGCCTAAAAAACACAAGCAGCCCGTGAGTTATTATGGGAGAGACTGTTTTCATCAAGTTTGAAGCCATAGTTTTGGCGCGGCAGCCGTTTCTTTCATTTTGGGGCCTATGTGTTTTTCGACCTTGAAATCGCAAAAAAGGCGCGAAAACATTGATTTGTCTCTCCTGCCGCGCACACACTTCCGATATCTTGCGAAGGCCTAAAAAACACAAGCAGCCCTTGAGTTATTGTGGGAGAGACTGTTTTCATCAAGTTTGAAGCCTCAGTTTTGGCTGGACAGCCGTTTCTTTATTTTTGGGGCCTTTGTGTTTTTCGACCTGGAAATGGCAAAAAAGGCGCGAAAACATGGATTTGTCTCTCCTGCCGCGCACACACTTCCGATAGCGTGCAAAGGCCTAAAAAACACAAGCAGCCCGTGAGTTATTATGGGAGAGACTGTTTTCATCAAGTTTGAAGCCATAGTTTTGGCGCGGCAGCCGTTTCTTTCATTTTGGGGCCTATGTGTTTTTCGACCTGGAAATGGCAAAAAAGGCGCGAAAACATGGATTTGTCTCTCCTGCCGCGCACACACTTCCGATAGCTTGCGAAGGCCTAAAAAACACAAGCAGCCCTTGAGTTATTGTGGGAGAGAATGTTTTCATCAAGTTTGAATCCATAGTTTTGGCGCGGCAGCCGTTTCTTTCATTTTGGGGCCTATGTGTTTTTCGACCTTGAAATCGTAAAAAAGGCGCGAAAACATGGATTTGTCTCTCCTTCCGCGCACACACTTCCGATAGCTTGCGAAGGCCTAAAAAACACAAGCGGCCCTTGAGTTATTGTCTGAGAGACTGTTTTCATCAAGTTTGAAGCCTCAGTTTTGGCTGGACAGCCGTTTCTTTATTTTTGGGGCCTTTGTGTTTTTCGACCTGGAAATGGCAAAAAAGGCGCGAAAACATGGATTTGTCTCTCCTGCCGCGCACACACTTCCGATAGCGTGCAAAGGCCTAAAAAACACAAGCAGCCCGTGAGTTATTATGGGAGAGACTGTTTTCATCAAGTTTGAAGCCATAGTTTTGGCGCGGCAGCCGTTTCTTTCATTTTGGGGCCTATGTGTTTTTCGACCTTGAAATCGCAAAAAAGGCGCGAAAACATTGATTTGTCTCTCCTGCCGCGCACACACTTCCGATATCTTGCGAAGGCCTAAAAAACACAAGCAGCCCTTGAGTTATTGTGGGAGAGACTGTTTTCATCAAGTTTGAAGCCTCAGTTTTGGCTGGACAGCCGTTTCTTTATTTTTGGGGCCTTTGTGTTTTTCGACCTGGAAATGGCAAAAAAGGTGCGAAAACATGGATTTGTCTCTCCTGCCGCGCACACACTTCCGATAGCTTGCGAAGGCCTAAAAAACACAAGCGGCCCTTGAGTTATTGTCTGAGAGACTGTTTTCATCAAGTTTGAAGCCTCAGTTTTGGCTGGACAGCCGTTTCTTTATTTTTGGGGCCTTTGTGTTTTTCGACCTGGAAATGGCAAAAAAGGCGCGAAAACATGGATTTGTCTCTCCTGCCGCGCACACACTTCCGATAGCGTGCAAAGGCCTAAAAAACACAAGCAGCCCGTGAGTTATTATGGGAGAGACTGTTTTCATCAAGTTTGAAGCCATAGTTTTGGCGCGGCAGCCGTTTCTTTCATTTTGGGGCCTATGTGTTTTTCGACCTGGAAATGGCAAAAAAGGTGCGAAAACATGGATTTGTCTCTCCTGCCGCGCACACACTTCCGATAGCGTGCAAAGGCCTAAAAAACACAAGCAGCCCTTGAGTTATTATGGGAGAGACTGTTTTCATCAAGTTTGAAGCCATAGTTTTGGCGCGGCAGCCGTTTCTTTCATTTTGGGGCCTATGTGTTTTTCGACCTTGAAATCGCAAAAAAGGCGCGAAAACATTGATTTGTCTCTCCTGCCGCGCACACACTTCCGATATCTTGCGAAGGCCAAAAAAACACAAGCAGCCCTTGAGTTATTGTGGGAGAGACTGTTTTCATCAAGTTTGAAGCCTCAGTTTTGGCTGGACAGCCGTTTCTTTATTTTTGGGGCCTTTGTGTTTTTCGACCTGGAAATGGCAAAAAAGGCGCGAAAACATGGATTTGTCTCTCCTGCCGCGCACACACTTCCGATAGCTTGCGAAGGCCTAAAAAACACAAGCGGCCCTTGAGTTATTGTCTGAGAGACTGTTTTCATCAAGTTTGAAGCCTCAGTTTTGGCTGGACAGCCGTTTCTTTATTTTTGGGGCCTTTGTGTTTTTCGACCTGGAAATGGCAAAAAAGGCGCGAAAACATGGATTTGTCTCTCCTGCCGCGCACACACTTCCGATAGCGTGCAAAGGCCTAAAAAACACAAGCAGCCCGTGAGTTATTATGGGAGAGACTGTTTTCATCAAGTTTGAAGCCATAGTTTTGGCGCGGCAGCCGTTTCTTTCATTTTGGGGCCTATGTGTTTTTCGACCTTGAAATCGCAAAAAAGGCGCGAAAACATGGATTTGTCTCTCCTGCCGCGCACACACTTCCGATAGCGTGCAAAGGCCTAAAAAACACAAGCAGCCCGTGAGTTATTATGGGAGAGACTGTTTTCATCAAGTTTGAAGCCATAGTTTTGGCGCGCCAGCCGTTTCTTTCATTTTGGGGCCTATGTGTTTTTCGACCTTGAAATCGCAAAAAAGTCGCGAAAACATTGATTTGTCTCTCCTGCCGCGCACACACTTCCGATATCTTGCGAAGGCCTAAAAAACACAAGCAGCCCTTGAGTTATTTTGGGAGAGACTGTTTTCATCAAGTTTGAAGCCTCAGTTTTGGCTGGACAGCCGTTTCTTTATTTTTGGGGCCTTTGTGTTTTTCGACCTGGAAATGGCAAAAAAGGCGCGAAAACATGGATTTGTCTCTCCTGCCGCGCACACACTTCGGAGAGCTTGCAAAGGCCTAAAAAACACAAGCAGCCCGTGAGTTATTATGGGAGAGACTGTTTTCATCAAGTTTGAAGCCATAGTTTTGGCGCGGCAGCCGTTTCTTTCATTTTGGGGCCTATGTGTTTTTCGACCTTGAAATCGCAAAAAAGGCGCGAAAACATGGATTTGTCTCTCCTGCCGCGCACACACTTCGGAGAGCTTGCAAAGGCCTAAAAAACACAAGCAGCCCGTGAGTTATTATGGGAGAGACTGTTTTCATCAAGTTTGAAGCCATAGTTTTGGCGCGGCAGCCGTTTCTTTCATTTTGGGGCCTATGTGTTTTTCGACCTTGAAATCGCAAAAAAGTCGCGAAAACATTGATTTGTCTCTCCTGCCGCGCACACACTTCCGATATCTTGCGAAGGCCTAAAAAACACAAGCAGCCCTTGAGTTATTGTGGGAGAGACTGTTTTCATCAAGTTTGAAGCCTCAGTTTTGGCTGGACAGCCGTTTCTTTATTTTTGGGGCCTTTGTGTTTTTCGACCTGGAAATGGCAAAAAAGGCGCGAAAACATGGATTTGTCTCTCCTGCCGCGCACACACTTCCGATAACTTGCAAAGGCCTAAAAAACACAAGCAGCCCGTGAGTTATTATGGGAGAGACTGTTTTCATCAAGTTTGAAGCCTCAGTTTTGGCTGGACAGCCGTTTCTTTATTTTTGGGGCCTTTGTGTTTTTCGACCTGGAAATGGCAAAAAAGGCGCGAAAACATGGATTTGTCTCTCCTGCCGCGCACACACTTCGGAGAGCTTGCAAAGGCCTAATAACCACAAGCAGCCCCTACACCATTATGGGAGACACTGTTTTCATCAAGTTTGAAGCCTCAGTGTTGGCGCGGCAGCCTTTTCTTTCTCTTTCGGGATTGTGTTTTTCTCCACCTGAAAATGCCAAAGAAGGCATAAAAACATGGATTTGTCTCTCCTGCTGCGCACACACTTCGGAGAGCTTGCAAATGCCTAATAACCACAAGCAGCCCCTACTCCATTATGGGAGACACTGTTTTCATCAAGTTTGAAGCCTCAGTGTTGGCGCGGCAGCCTTTTCTTTCTCTTTCGGGATTGTGTTTTTCTCCACCTGAAAATGCCAAAGAAGGCATAAAAACATGGATTTGTCTCTCCTGCTGCGCACACACTTCGGAGAGCTTGCAAATGCCTAATAACCACAAGCAGCCCCTACTCCATTATGGGAGACACTGTTTTCATCAAGTTTGAAGCCTCAGTGTTGGCGCGGCAGCCTTTTCTTTCTCTTTCGGGATTGTGTTTTTCTCCACCTGAAAATGCCAAAGAAGGCATAAAAACATGGATTTGTCTCTCCTGATGCGCACACACTTCGGAGAGCTTGCAAAGGCCTAATAACCACAAGCAGCCCCTACACCATTATGGGAGACACTGTTTTCATCAAGTTTGAAGCCTCAGTGTTGGCGCGGCAGCCTTTTCTTTCTCTTTCGGGATTGTGTTTTTCTGCACCTGAAAATGCCAAAGAAGGCATAAAAACATGGATTTGTCTCTCCTGCTGCGCACACACTTCGGAGAGCTTGCAAATGCCTAATAACCACAAGCAGCCCCTACTCCATTATGGGAGACACTGTTTTCATCAAGTTTGAAGCCTCAGTGTTGGCGCGGCAGCCTTTTCTTTCTCTTTCGGGATTGTGTTTTTCTCCACCTGAAAATGCCAAAGAAGGCATAAAAACATGGATTTGTCTCTCCTGCTGCGCACACACTTCGGAGAGCTTGCAAATGCCTAATAACCACAAGCAGCCCCTACTCCATTATGGGAGACACTGTTTTCATCAAGTTTGAAGCCTCAGTGTTGGCGCGGCAGCCTTTTCTTTCTCTTTCGGGATTGTGTTTTTCTCCACCTGAAAATGCCAAAGAAGGCATAAAAACATGGATTTGTCTCTCCTGCTGCGCACACACTTCGGAGAGCTTGCAAATGCCTAATAACCACAAGCAGCCCCTACTCCATTATGGGAGACACTGTTTTCATCAAGTTTGAAGCCTCAGTGTTGGCGCGGCAGCCTTTTCTTTCTCTTTCGGGATTGTGTTTTTCTCCACCTGAAAATGCCAAAGAAGGCATAAAAACATGGATTTGTCTCTCCTGCTGCGCACACACTTCGGAGAGCTTGCAAATGCCTAATAACCACAAGCAGCCCCTACTCCATTATGGGAGACACTGTTTTCAAGTTTGAAGCCTCAGTGTTGGCGCGGCAGCCTTTTCTTTCTCTTTCGGGATTGTGTTTTTCTCCACCTGAAAATGCCAAAGAAGGCATAAAAACATGGATTTGTCTCTCCTGCTGCGCACACACTTCGGAGAGCTTGCAAATGCCTAATAACCACAAGCAGCCCCTACTCCATTATGGGAGACACTGTTTTCATCAAGTTTGAAGCCTCAGTGTTGGCGCGGCAGCCTTTTCTTTCTCTTTCGGGATTGTGTTTTTCTCCACCTGAAAATGCCAAAGAAGGCATAAAAACATGGATTTGTCTCTCCTGATGCGCACACACTTCGGAGAGCTTGCAAAGGCCTAATAACCACAAGCAGCCCCTACACCATTATGGGAGACACTGTTTTCATCAAGTTTGAAGCCTCAGTTTTGGCTGGACAGCCATTTCTTTATTTTTGGGCCTGGAAATGGCAAAAAAGGCGCGAAAACATTGATTTGTCTCTCCTGCCGCGCACACACTTCCGATAGCTTGCGAAGGCCTAAAAAACACAAGTGGGCCGTGAGTTATTGTGGGAGAGACTGTTTTCATCAAGTTTGAAGCCTCAGTTTTGGCTGGACAGCCGTTTCTTTATTTTTGGGGCCTATGTGTTTTTCGACCTGGAAATGGCAAAAAAGGCGCGAAAACATGGATTTGTCTCTCCTGCCGCGCACACACTTCCGATAGCGTGCAAAGGCCTAAAAAACACAAGCAGCCCGTGAGTTATTATGGGAGAGACTGTTTTCATCAAGTTTGAAGCCATAGTTTTGGCGCGGCAGCCGTTTCTTTCATTTTGGGGCCTATGTATTTTTCGACCTTGAAATCGCAAAAAAGGCGCGAAAACATGGATTTGTCTCTCCTGCCGCGCACACACTTCCGATAGCGTGCAAAGGCCTAAAAAACACAAGCAGCCCGTGAGTTATTATGGTAGAGACTGTTTTCATCAAGTTTTGGCGCGCCAGCCGTTTCTTTCATTTTGGGGCCTATGTGTTTTTCGACCTTGAAATCGCAAAAAAGTCGCGAAAACATTGATTTGTCTCTCCTGCCGCGCACACACTTCCGATATCTTGCGAAGGCCTAAAAAACACAAGCAGCCCTTGACTTATTGTGGGAGAGACTGTTTTCATCAAGTTTGAAGCCATAGTTTTGGCGCGGCAGCCGTTTCTTTCATTTTGGGGCCTTTGTGTTTTTCGACCTGGAAATGGCAAAAAAGGCGCGAAAACATGGATTTGTCTCTCCTGCCGCGCACACACTTCCAATAGCTTGCGAAGGCCTAAAAAACACAAGCAGCCCTTGAGTTATTGTGGGAGAGAATGTTTTCATCAAGTTTGAAGCCATAGTTTTGGCGCGGCAGCTGTTTCTTTCATTTTGGGGCCTATGTGTTTTTCGACCTTGAAATCGTAAAAAAGGCGCGAAAACATGGATTTGTCTCTCCTTCCGCGCACACACTTCCGATAGCTTGCGAAGGCCTAAAAAACACAAGCGGCCCTTGAGTTATTGTCTGAGAGACTGTTTTCATCAAGTTTGAAGCCTCAGTTTTGGCTGGACAGCCGTTTCTTTATTTTTGGGGCCTTTGTGTTTTTCGACCTGGAAATGGCAAAAAAGGCGCGAAAACATGGATTTGTCTCTCCTGCCGCGCACACACTTCCGATAGCGTGCAAAGGCCTAAAAAACACAAGCAGCCCGTGAGTTATTATGGGAGAGACTGTTTTCATCAAGTTTGAAGCCATAGTTTTGGCGCGGCAGCCGTTTCTTTCATTTTGGGGCCTATGTGTTTTTCGACCTTGAAATCGCAAAAAAGGCGCGAAAACATGGATTTGTCTCTCCTGCCGCGCACACACTTCCGATAGCGTGCAAAGGCCTAAAAAACACAATCAGCCCGTGAGTTATTATGGGAGAGACTGTTTTCATCAAGTTTGAAGCCATAGTTTTGGCGCGGCAGCGGTTTCTTTCATTTTGGGGCCTTTGTGTTTTTCGACCTGGAAATGGCAAAAAAGCCGCGAAAACATGGATTTGTCTCTCCTGCCGCGCACACACTTCCGATAGCTTGCGAAGGCCTAAAAAACACAAGCGGCCCTTGAGTTATTGTCTGAGAGACTGTTTTCATCAAGTTTGAAGCCTCAGTTTTGGCTGGACAGCCGTTTCTTTATTTTTGGGGCCTTTGTGTTTTTCGACCTGGAAATGGCAAAAAAGGAGCGAAAACATGGATTTGTCTCTCCTGCCGCGCACACACTTCCGATAGCGTGCAAAGGCCTAAAAAACACAAGCAGCCCGTGAGTTATTATGGGAGAGACTGTTTTCATCAAGTTTGAAGCCATAGTTTTTGCGCGGCAGCCGTTTCTTTCATTTTGGGGCCTATGTGTTTTTCGACCTTG
The DNA here is from genome assembly GCF_951799395.1 of Argentina silus. Taxonomy (NCBI): domain Eukaryota; kingdom Metazoa; phylum Chordata; class Actinopteri; order Argentiniformes; family Argentinidae; genus Argentina; species Argentina silus. Next base: position 13,053 of record NW_028152911.1, on the reverse strand, counting down.
AAATCGCAAAAAAGTCGCGAAAACATTGATTTGTCTCTCCTGCCGCGCACACACTTCCGATATCTTGCGAAGGCCTAAAAAACACAAGCAGCCCTTGAGTTATTGTGGGAGAGACTGTTTTCATCAAGTTTGAAGCCATAGTTTTGGCGCGGCAGCCGTTTCTTTCATTTTGGGGCCTTTTTGTTTTTCGACCTGGAAATGGCAAAAAAGGCGCGAAAACATGGATTTGTCTCTCCTGCCGCGCACACACTTTCGATAGCTTGCGAAGGCCTAAAAAACACAAGCGGCCCTTGAGTTATTGTCTGAGAGACTGTTTTCATCAAGTTTGAAGCCATAGTTTTGGCGCGGCAGCCGTTTCTTTCATTTTGGGGCCAATGTGTTTTTCGACCTTGAAATCGCAAAAAAGTCGCGAAAACATTGATTTGTCTCTCCTGCCGCGCACACACTTCCGATATCTTGCGAAGGCCTAAAAAACACAAGCAGCCCTTGAGTTATTGTGGGAGAGACTGTTTTCATCAAGTTTGAAGCCTCAGTTTTGGCTGGACAGCCGTTTCTTTATTTTTGGGGCCTTTGTGTTTTTCGACCTGGAAATGGCAAAAAAGGCGCGAAAACATGGATTTGTCTCTCCTGCCGCGCACACACTTCCAATAGCTTGCGAAGGCCTAAAAAACACAAGCGGCCCTTGAGTTATTGTCTGAGAGACTGTTTTCATCAAGTTTGAAGCCTCAGTTTTGGCTGGACAGCCGTTTCTTTATTTTTGGGGCCTTTGTGTTTTTCGACCTGGAAATGGCAAAAAAGGCGCGAAAACATGGATTTGTCTCTCCTGCCGCGCACACACTTCCGATAGCGTGCAAAGGCCTAAAAAACACAAGCAGCCCGTGAGTTATTATGGGAGAGACTGTTTTCATCAAGTTTGAAGCCATAGTTTTGGCGCGGCAGCCGTTTCTTTCATTTTGGGGCCTATGTGTTTTTCGACCTTGAAATCGCAAAAAAGGCGCGAAAACATGGATTTGTCTCTCCTGCCGCGCACACACTTCCGATAGCGTGCAAAGGCCTAAAAAACACAAGCAGCCCGTGAGTTATTATGGGAGAGACTGTTTTCATCAAGTTTGAAGCCATAGTTTTGGTGCGCCAGCCGTTTCTTTCATTTTGGGGCCTTTGTGTTTTTCGACCTGGAAATGGCAAAAAAGGCGCGAAAACATGGATTTGTCTCTCCTGCCGCGCACACACTTCCGATAGCTTGCAAAGGCCTAAAAAACACAAGCAGCCCGTGAGTTATTATGGGAGAGACTGTTTTCATCAAGTTTGAAGCCTCAGTTTTGGCTGGACAGCCGTTTCTTTATTTTTGGGGCCTTTGTGTTTTTCGACCTGGAAATGGCAAAAAAGGCGCGAAAACATGGATTTGTCTCTCCTGCCGCGCACACACTTCGGAGAGCTTGCAAAGGCCTAATAACCACAAGCAGCCCCTACACCATTATGGGAGACACTGTTTTCATCAAGTTTGAAGCCTCAGTGTTGGCGCGCCAGCCGTTTCTTTCATTTTGGGGCCTATGTGTTTTTCGACCTTGAAATCGCAAAAAAGTCGCGAAAACATTGATTTGTCTCTCCTGCCGCGCACACACTTCCGATATCTTGCGAAGGCCTAAAAAACACAAGCAGCCCTTGAGTTATTGTGGGAGAGACTGTTTTTATCAAGTTTGAAGCCTCAGTTTTGGCTGGACAGCCGTTTCTTTATTTTTGGGGCCTTTGTGTTTTTCGACCTGGAAATGGCAAAAAAGGCGCGAAAACATGGATTTGTCTCTCCTGCCGCGCACACACTTCCGATATCTTGCGAAGGCCTAAAAAACACAAGCAGCCCGTGAGTTATTATGGGAGAGACTGTTTTCATCAAGTTTGAAGCCATAGTTTTGGCGCGCCAGCCGTTTCTTTCATTTTGGGGCCTATGTGTTTTTCGACCTTGAAATCGCAAAAAAGGCGCGAAAACATGGATTTGTCTCTCCTGCCGCGCACACACTTCCGATAGCTTGCGAAGGCCTAAAAAACACAAGCGGCCCTTGAGTTATTGTCTGAGAGACTGTTTTCATCAAGTTTGAAGCCTCAGTTTTGGCTGGACAGCCGTTTCTTTATTTTTGGGGCCTTTGTGTTTTTCGACCTGGAAATGGCAAAAAAGGCGCGAAAACATGGATTTGTCTCTCCTGCCGCGCACACACTTCCGATAGCGTGCAAAGGCCTAAAAAACACAAGCAGCCCGTGAGTTATTATGGGAGAGACTGTTTTCATCAAGTTTGAAGCCATAGTTTTGGCGTGGCAGCCGTTTCTTTCATTTTGGGGCCTATGTGTTTTTCGACCTTGAAATCGCAAAAAAGGCGCGAAAACATGGATTTGTCTCTCCTGCCGCGCACACACTTCCGATAGCGTGCAAAGGCCTAAAAAACACAAGCAGCCCGTGAGTTATTATGGGAGAGACTGTTTTCATCAAGTTTGAAGCCATAGTTTTGGCGCGCCAGCTGTTTCTTTCATTTTGGGGCCTATGTGTTTTTCGACCTTGAAATCGCAAAAAAGTCGCGACAACATTGATTTGTCTCTCCTGCCGCGCACACACTTCCGATATCTTGCGAAGGCCTAAAAAACACAAGCAGCCCTTGAGTTATTGTGGGAGAGACTGTTTTCATCAAGTTTGAAGCCTCAGTTTTGGCTGGACAGCCGATTCTTTATTTTTGGGGCCTTTGTGTTTTTCGACCTGGAAATGGCAAAAAAGGCGCGAAAACATGGATTTGTCTCTCCTGCCGCGCACACACTTCCGATAGCGTGCAAAGGCCTAAAAAACACAAGCAGCCCGTGAGTTATTATGGGAGAGACTGTTTTCATCAAGTTTGAAGCCATAGTTTTGGCGCGGCAGCCGTTTCTTTCATTTTGGGGCCTATGTGTTTTTCTACCTTGAAATCGCAAAAAAGGCGCGAAAACATGGATTTGTCTCTCCTGCCGCGCACACACTTCCGATAGCGTGCAAAGGCCTAAAAAACACAAGCAGCCCGTGAGTTATTATGGGAGAGACTGTTTTCATCAAGTTTGAAGCCATAGTTTTGGCGCGCCAGCCGTTTCTTTCATTTTGGGGCCTATGTGTTTTTCGACCTTGAAATCGCAAAAAAGTCGCGAAAACATTGATTTGTCTCTCCTGCCGCGCACACACTTCCGATATCTTGCGAAGGCCTAAAAAACACAAGCAGCCCTTGAGTTATTGTGGGAGAGACTGTTTTCATCAAGTTTGAAGCCTCAGTTTTGGCTGGACAGCCGTTTCTTTATTTTTGGGGCCTTTGTGTTTTTCGACCTGGAAATGGCAAAAAAGGCGCGAAAACATGGATTTGTCTCTCCTGCCGCGCACACACTTCCGATAGCTTGCGAAGGCCTAAAAAACACAAGCAGCCCTTGAGTTATTGTGGGAGAGACTGTTTTCATCAAGTTTGAAGCCTCAGTTTTGGCTGGACAGCCGTTTCTTTATTTTTGGGGCCTTTGTGTTTTTCGACCTGGAAATGGCAAAAAAGGCGCGAAAACATGGATTTGTCTCTCCTGCCGCGCACACACTTCCGATAGCGTGCAAAGGCCTAAAAAACACAAGCAGCCCGTGAGTTATTATGGGAGAGACTGTTTTCATCAAGTTTGAAGCCATAGTTTTGGTGCGCCAGCCGTTTCTTTCATTTTGGGGCCTTTGTGTTTTTCGACCTGGAAATGGCAAAAAAGGCGCGAAAACATGGATTTGTCTCTCCTGCCGCGCACACACTTCCGATAGCTTGCAAAGGCCTAAAAAACACAAGCAGCCCGTGAGTTATTATGGGAGAGACTGTTTTCATCAAGTTTGAAGCCTCAGTTTTGGCTGGACAGCCGTTTCTTTATTTTTGGGGCCTTTGTGTTTTTCGACCTGGAAATGGCAAAAAAGGCGCGAAAACATGGATTTGTCTCTCCTGCCGCGCACACACTTCGGAGAGCTTGCAAAGGCCTAATAACCACAAGCAGCCCCTACACCATTATGGGAGACACTGTTTTCATCAAGTTTGAAGCCTCAGTGTTGGCGCGGCAGCCTTTTCTTTCTCTTTCGGGATTGTGTTTTTCTCCACCTGAAAATGCCAAAGAAGGCATAAAAACATGGATTTGTCTCTCCTGCTGCGCACACATTTCGGAGAGCTTGCAAATGCCTAATAACCACAAGCAGCCCCTACTCCATTATGGGAGACACTGTTTTCATCAAGTTTGAAGCCTCAGTGTTGGCGCGGCAGCCTTTTCTTTCTCTTTCGGGATTGTGTTTTTCTCCACCTGAAAATGCCAAAGAAGGCATAAAAACATGGATTTGTCTCTCCTGCTGCGCACACACTTCGGAGAGCTTGCAAATGCCTAATAACCACAAGCAGCCCCTACTCCATTATGGGAGACACTGTTTTCATCAAGTTTGAAGCCTCAGTGTTGGCGCGGCAGCCTTTTCTTTCTCTTTCGGGATTGTGTTTTTCTCCACCTGAAAATGCCAAAGAAGGCATAAAAACATGGATTTGTCTCTCCTGCTGCGCACACACTTCGGAGAGCTTGCAAAGGCCTAATAACCACAAGCAGCCCCTACACCATTATGGGAGACACTGTTTTCATCAAGTTTGAAGCCTCAGTGTTGGCGCGGCAGCCTTTTCTTTCTCTTTCGGGATTGTGTTTTTCTCCACCTGAAAATGCCAAAGAAGGCATAAAAACATGGATTTGTCTCTCCTGCTGCGCACACACTTCGGAGAGCTTGCAAATGCCTAATAACCACAAGCAGCCCCTACTCCATTATGGGAGACACTGTTTTCATCAAGTTTGAAGCCTCAGTGTTGGCGCGGCAGCCTTTTCTTTCTCTTTCGGGATTGTGTTTTTCTCCACCTGAAAATGCCAAAGAAGGCATAAAAACATGGATTTGTCTCTCCTGCTGCGCACACACTTCGGAGAGCTTGCAAATGCCTAATAACCACAAGCAGCCCCTACTCCATTATGGGAGACACTGTTTTCATCAAGTTTGAAGCCTCAGTGTTGGCGCGGCAGCCTTTTCTTTCTCTTTCGGGATTGTGTTTTTCTCCACCTGAAAATGCCAAAGAAGGCATAAAAACATGGATTTGTCTCTCCTGCTGCGCACACACTTCGGAGAGCTTGCAAATGCCTAATAACCACAAGCAGCCCCTACTCCATTATGGGAGACACTGTTTTCATCAAGTTTGAAGCCTCAGTGTTGGCGCGGCAGCCTTTTCTTTCTCTTTCGGGATTGTGTTTTTCTCCACCTGAAAATGCCAAAGAAGGCATAAAAACATGGATTTGTCTCTCCTGCTGCGCACACACTTCGGAGAGCTTGCAAATGCCTAATAACCACAAGCAGCCCCTACTCCATTATGGGAGACACTGTTTTCATCAAGTTTGAAGCCTCAGTGTTGGCGCGGCAGCCTTTTCTTTCTCTTTCGGGATTGTGTTTTTCTCCACCTGAAAATGCCAAAGAAGGCATAAAAACATGGATTTGTCTCTCCTGCTGCGCACACACTTCGGAGAGCTTGCAAATGCCTAATAACCACAAGCAGCCCCTACTCCATTATGGGAGACACTGTTTTCATCAAGTTTGAATCCTCAGTGTTGGCGAGGCAGCCTTTTCTTTCTCTTTCGGGATTGTGTTTTTCTCCACCTGAAAATGCCAAAGAAGGCATAAAAACATGGATTTGTCTCTCCTGCTGCGCACACACTTCGGAGAGCTTGCAAAGGCCTAATAACCACAAGCAGCCCCTACACCATTATGGGAGACACTGTTTTCATCAAGTTTGAAGCCTCAGTGTTGGCGCGGCAGCCTTTTCTTTCTCTTTCGGGATTGTGTTTTTCTCCACCTGAAAATGACAAAGAAGGCATAAAAACATGGATTTCTCTCTCCTGCTGCGCACACACTTCGGAGAGCTTGCAAAGGCCTAATAACCACAAGCAGCCCCTACACCATTATGGGAGACACTGTTTTCATCAAGTTTGAAGCCTCAGTGTTGGCGCGGCAGCCTTTTGTTTCTCTTTCGGGATTGTGTTTTTCTCCACCTGAAAATGCCAAAGAAGGCATAAAAACATGGATTTGTCTCTCCTGCCGCGCACACACTTCCGATAGCTTGCGAAGGCCTAAAAAACACAAGCAGCCCGTGAGTTATTATGGGAGAGACTGTTTTCATCAAGTTTGAAGCCATAGTTTTGGCGCGGCAGCCGTTTCTTTCATTTTGGGGCCTATGTGTTTTTCGACCTTGAAATCGCAAAAAAGGCGCGAAAACATGGATTTGTCTCTCCTGCCGCGCACACACTTCCGATAGCGTGCAAAGGCCTAAAAAACACAAGCAGCCCGTGAGTTATTATGGGAGAGACTGTTTTCATCAAGTTTGAAGCCATAGTTTTGGCGCGCCAGCCGTTTCTTTCATTTTGGGGCCTATGTGTTTTTCGACCTTGAAATCGCAAAAAAGGCGCAAAAACATTGATTTGTCTCTCCTGCCGCGCACACACTTCCGATAACTTGCAAAGGCCTAAAAAACACAAGCAGCCCGTGAGTTATTATGGGAGAGACTGTTTTCATCAAGTTTGAAGCCATAGTTTTGGCGCGCCAGCCGTTTCTTTCATTTTGGGGCCTATGTGTTTTTCGACCTTGAAATCGCAAAAAAGGGGGGAAAACATGGATTTGTCTCTCCTGCCGCGCACACACTTCCGATAGCTTGCAAAGGCCTAAAAAACACAAGCAGGCCGTGAGTTATTATGGGAGAGACTGTTTTCATCAAGTTTGAAGCCATAGTTTTGGTGCGCCACCCGTTTCTTTCATTTTGGGGCCTATGTGTTTTTCGACCTTGAAATCGCAAAAAAGGCGCGAAAACATGGATTTGTCTCTCCTGCCGCGCACACATTTCCGATAGCTTGCAAAGGCCTAAAAAACACAAGCAGCCAGTGAGTTATTATGGGAGAGACTGTTTTCATCAAGTTTGAAGCCATAGTTTTGGCGCGGCAGCCGTTTCTTTCATTTTGGGGCCTATGTGTTTTTCGACCTTGAAATCGCAAAAAAGGCGCGAAAACATGGATTTGTCTCTCCTGCCGCGCACACACTTCCGATAGCTTGCAAAGGCCTAAAAAACACAAGCGGCCCGTGAGTTATTATGGGAGAGACTGTTTTCATCAAGTTTGAAGCCATAGTTTTGGCGCGCCAGCCGTTTCTTTCATTTTGGGGCCTATGTGTTTTTCGACCTTGAAATCGCAAAAAAGGCGCGAAAACATGGATTTGTCTCTCCTGCCGCGCACACACTTCCGATAGCTTGCAAAGGCCTAAAAAACACAAGCAGCCCGTGAGTTATTATGGGAGAGACTGTTTTCATCAAGTTTGAAGCCATAGTTTTGGCGCGGCAGCCGTTTCTTTATTTTTGGGTTCTGTGTGTTTTTCGACCTGGAAATGGCAAAAAAGGCGCGAAAACATGGATTTGTCTCTCCTGCCGCGCACACACTTCCGATAGCTTGCGAAGGCCTAAAAAACACAAGCGGCCCTTGAGTTATTGTGGGAGAGACTGTTTTCATCAAGTTTGAAGCCTCAGTTTTGGCTGGACAGCCGTTTCTTTATTTTTGGGTTCTGTGTGTTTTTCGACCTGGAAATGGCAAAAAAGGCGCGAAAACATAGATTTGTCTCTCCTGCCGCGCACACACTTCCGATAGCTTGCAAAGGCCTAAAAAACACAAGCAGCCCGTGAGTTATTATGGGAAAGACTGTTTTCATCAAGTTTGAAGCCATAGTTTTGGCGCGGCAGCCGTTTCTTTCATTTTGGGGCCTATGTGTTTTTCGACCTTGAAATCGCAAAAAAGCGCGAAAACATGGATTTGTCTCTCCTGCCGCGCACACACTTCCGATAGCTTGCGAAGGCCTAAAAAACACAAGCGGCCATTGAGTTATTGTGGGAGAGACTGTTTTCATCAAGTTTGAAGCCTCAGTTTTGGCTGGACAGCCGTTTCTTTATTTTTGGGGTCTGTGTGTTTTTCGACCTGGAAATCGCAAAAAAAGGCGCGAAAACATGGATTTGTCTCTCCTGCCGCGCACACACTTCCGATAGCTTGCAAAGGCCTAAAAAACACAAGCAGCCCGTGAGTTATTATGGGAGAGACTGTTTTCATCAAGTTTGAAGCCATAGTTTTGGCGCGGCAGCCGTTTCTTTCATTTTGGGGCCTATGTGTTTTTCGACCTTGAAATCGCAAAAAATGCGCGAAAACATGGATTTGTCTCTACTGCCGCGCACACACTTCCGATAGCTTGCAAAGGCCTAAAAAACACAAGCGGCCCTTGAGTTATTGTGGGAGAGACTGTTTTCATCAAGTTTGAAGCCATAGTTTTGGCGCGGCAGCCGTTTCTTTCATTTTGGGGCCTATGTGTTTTTCGACCTTGAAATCGCAAAAAAGGCGCGAAAACATTGATTTGTCTCTCCTGCCGCGCACACACTTCCGATATCTTGCGAAGGCCTAAAAAACACAAGCAGCCCTTGAGTTATTGTGGGAGAGACTGTTTTCATCAAGTTTGAAGCCTCAGTTTTGGCTGGACAGCCGTTTCTTTATTTTTGGGGCCTTTGTGTTTTTCGACCTGGAAATGGCAAAAAAGGTGCGAAAACATGGATTTGTCTCTCCTGCCGCGCACACACTTCCGATAGCTTGCGAAGGCCTAAAAAACACAAGCGGCCCTTGAGTTATTGTCTGAGAGACTGTTTTCATCAAGTTTGAAGCCTCAGTTTTGGCTGGACAGCCGTTTCTTTATTTTTGGGGCCTTTGTGTTTTTCGACCTGGAAATGGCAAAAAAGGCGCGAAAACATGGATTTGTCTCTCCTGCCGCGCACACACTTCCGATAGCGTGCAAAGGCCTAAAAAACACAAGCAGCCCGTGAGTTATTATGGGAGAGACTGTTTTCATCAAGTTTGAAGCCATAGTTTTGGCGCGGCAGCCGTTTCTTTCATTTTGGGGCCTATGTGTTTTTCGACCTGGAAATGGCAAAAAAGGTGCGAAAACATGGATTTGTCTCTCCTGCCGCGCACACACTTCCGATAGCGTGCAAAGGCCTAAAAAACACAAGCAGCCCTTGAGTTATTATGGGAGAGACTGTTTTCATCAAGTTTGAAGCCATAGTTTTGGCGCGGCAGCCGTTTCTTTCATTTTGGGGCCTATGTGTTTTTCGACCTTGAAATCGCAAAAAAGGCGCGAAAACATTGATTTGTCTCTCCTGCCGCGCACACACTTCCGATAGCTTGCGAAGGCCTAAAAAACACAAGCGGCCCTTGAGTTATTGTCTGAGAGACTGTTTTCATCAAGTTTGAAGCCTCAGTTTTGGCTGGACAGCCGTTTCTTTATTTTTGGGGTCTGTGTGTTTTTCGACCTGGAAATGGCAAAACAGGCGCGAAAACATAGATTTGTCTCTCCTGCTGTGCACACACTTCCGATAGCTTGCGAAGGCCTAAAAAACACAATCAGCCCGTGAGGGTTGTGGTCAGGGTCGGGGTCGGGGTTGGGGTTAGGGAAAGGGATAGGGTCGGGGTCGGGTTGATGGTTATGGTTAGGGTTGTGGTCAGGGTCGGGGTCGGGGTTGGGGTTAGGGAAAGGGATAGGGTCGGGGTCGGGTTGATGGTTATGGTTAGGGTTGTGGTCAGGGTCGGGGTCGGGGTTGGGGTTAGGGAAAGGGATAGGGTCGGGGTCGGGTTGATGGTTATGGTTAGGGTTGTGGTCAGGGTCGGGGTCGGGGTTGGGGTTAGGGAAAGGGATAGGGTCGGGGTCGGGTTGATGGTTATGGTTAGGGTTGTGGTCAGGGTCGGGGTCGGGGTTGGGGTTAGGGAAAGGGATAGGGTCGGGGTCGGGTTGATGGTTATGGTTAGGGTTGTGGTCAGGGTCGGGGTCGGGGTTGGGGTTAGGGAAAGGGATAGGGTCGGGGTCGGGTTGATGGTTATGGTTAGGGTTGTGGTCAGGGTCGGGGTCGGGGTTGGGGTTAGGGAAAGGGATAGGGTCGGGGTCGGGTTGATGGTTATGGTTAGGGTTGTGGTCAGGGTCGGGGTTGGGGTTAGGGAAAGGGATAGGGTCGGGGTCGGGTTGATGGTTATGGTTAGGGTTGTGGTCAGGGTCGGGGTCGGGGTTGGGGTTAGGGAAAGGGATAGGGTCGGGGTCGGGTTGATGGTTGTGGTCAGGGTCGGGGTCGGGGTTGGGGTTAGGGAAAGGGATAGGGTCGGGGTCGGGTTGATGGTTGTGGTCAAGGTCGGGGTCGGGGTTGGGGTTAGGGAAAGGGATAGGGTCGGGGTCGGGTTGATGGTTATGGTTAGGGTTGTGGTCAGGGTCGGGGTCGGGGTTGGGGTTAGGGAAAGGGATAGGGTCGGGGTCGGGTTGATGGTTATGGTTAGGGTTGTGGTCAGGGTCGGGGTCGGGGTTGGGGTTAGGGAAAGGGATAGGGTCGGGGTCGGGTTGATGGTTATGGTTAGGGTTGTGGTCAGGGTCGGGGTCGGGGTTGGGGTTAGGGAAAGGGATAGGGTCGGGGTCGGGTTGATGGTTATGGTTAGGGTTGTGGTCAGGGTCGGGGTCGGGGTTGGGGTTAGGGAAAGCGATAGGGTCGGGGTCGGGTTGATGGTTATGGTTAGGGTTGTGGTCAGGGTCGGGGTCGGGGTTGGGGTTAGGGAAAGGGATAGTGTCGGGGTCGGGTTGATGGTTATGGTTAGGGTTGTGGTCAGGGTCGGGGTCGGGGTTGGGGTTAGGGAAAGGGATAGGGTCGGGGTCGGGTTGATGGTTATGGTTAGGGTTGTGGTCAGGGTCGGGGTCGGGGTTGGGGTTAGGGAAAGGGATAGGGTCGGGGTCGGGTTGATGGTTATGGTTAGGGTTGTGGTCAGGGTCGGGGTCGGGGTTGGGGTTAGGGAAAGGGATAGGGTCGGGGTCGGGTTGATGGTTATGGTTAGGGTTGTGGTCAGGGTCGGGGTCGGGGTTGGGGTTAGGGAAAGGGATAGGGTCGGGGTCGGGTTGATGGTTATGGTTAGGGTTGTGGTCAGGGTCGGGGTCGGGGTTGGGGTTAGGGAAAGGGATAGGGTCGGGGTCGGGTTGATGGTTATGGTTAGGGTTGTGGTCAGGGTCGGGGTCGGGGTTGGGGTTAGGGAAAGGGATAGGGTCGGGGTCGGGTTGATGGTTATGGTTAGGGTTGTGGTCAGGGTCGGGGTCGGGGTTGGGGTTAGGGAAAGGGATATGGTCGGGGTCGGGTTGATGGTTATGGTTAGGGTTGTGGTCAGGGTCGGGGTCGGGGTTGGGGTTAGGGAAAGGGATAGGGTCGGGGTCGGGTTGATGGTTATGGTTAGGGTTGTGGTCAGGGTCGGGGTCGGGGTTGGGGTTAGGGAAAGGGATAGGGTCGGGGTCGGGTTGATGGTTATGGTTAGGGTTGTGGTCAGGGTCGGGGTCGGGGTTGGGGTTAGGGAAAGGGATAGGGTCGGGGTCGGGTTGATGGTTATGGTTAGGGTTGTGGTCAGGGTCGGGGTCGGGGTTGGGGTTAGGGAAAGGGATAGGGTCGGGGTCGGGTTGATGGTTATGGTTAGGGTTGTGGTCAGGCGGGTCGGGGTTGGGGTTAGGGAAAGGGATAGGGTCGGGGTCGGGTTGATGGTTATGGTTAGGGTTGTGGTCAGGGTCGGGGTCGGGGTTGGGGTTAGGGAAAGGGATAGGGTCGGGGTCGGGTTGATGGTTATGGTTAGGGTTGTGGTCAGGGTCGGGGTCGGGGTTGGGGTTAGGGAAAGGGATAGGGTCGGGGTCGGGTTGATGGTTATGGTTAGGGTTGTGGTCAGGGTCGGGGTCGGGGTTGGGGTTAGGGAAAGGGATAGGGTCGGGGTCGGGTTGATGGTTATGGTTAGGGTTGTGGTCAGGGTCGGGGTCGGGGTTGGGGTTAGGGAAAGGGATAGGGTCGGGGTCGGGTTGATGGTTATGGTTAGGGTTGTGGTCAGGGTCGGGGTCGGGGTTGGGGTTAGGGAAAGGGATAGGGTCGGGGTCGGGTTGATGGTTATGGTTAGGGTTGTGGTCAGGGTCGGGGTCGGGGTTGGGGTTAGGGAAAGGGATAGGGTCGGGGTCGGGTTGATGGTTATGGTTAGGGTTGTGGTCAGGGTCGGGGTCGGGGTTGGGGTTAGGGAAAGGGATAGGGTCGGGGTCGGGTTGATGGTTATGGTTAGGGTTGTGGTCAGGGTCGGGGTCGGGGTTGGGGTTAGGGAAAGGGATAGGGTCGGGGTCGGGTTGATGGTTATGGTTAGGGTTGTGGTCAGGGTCGGGGTCGGGGTTGGGGTTAGGGAAAGGGATAGGGTCGGGGTCGGGTTGATGGTTATGGTTAGGGTTGTGGTCAGGGTCGGGGTCGGGGTTGGGGTTAGGGAAAGGGATAGGGTCGGGGTCGGGTTGATGGTTATGGTTAGGGTTGTGGTCAGGGTCGGGGTCGGGGTTGGGGTTAGGGAAAGGGATAGGGTCGGGGTCGGGTTGATGGTTATGGTTAGGGTTGTGGTCAGGGTCGGGGTCGGGGTTGGGGTTAGGGAAAGGGATAGGGTCGGGGTCGGGTTGATGGTTATGGTTAGGGTTGTGGTCAGGGTCGGGGTCGGGGTTGGGGTTAGGGAAAGGGATAGGGTCGGGGTCGGGTTGATGGTTATGGTTAGGGTTGTGGTCAGGGTCGGGGTCGGGGTTGGGGTTAGGGAAAGGGATAGGGTCGGGGTCGGGTTGATGGTTATGGTTAGGGTTGTGGTCAGGGTCGGGGTCGGGGTTGGGGTTAGGGAAAGGGATAGGGTCGGGGTCGGGTTGATGGTTATGGTTAGGGTTGTGGTCAGGGTCGGGGTCGGGGTTGGGGTTAGGGAAAGGGATAGGGTCGGGGTCGGGTTGATGGTTATGGTTAGGGTTGTGGTCAGGGTCGGGGTCGGGGTTGGGGTTAGGGAAAGGGATAGGGTCGGGGTCGGGTTGATGGTTATGGTTAGGGTTGTGGTCAGGGTCGGGGTCGGGGTTGGGGTTAGGGAAAGGGATAGGGTCGGGGTCGGGTTGATGGT
>NW_028152912.1:50000-61004 GCF_951799395.1 Argentina silus | reverse complement strand
AGCAGGGAGAGAGGGATAGAAGAGAGAGGGATAGAAGAGAGAGGGATAGAGGGATAGAGGGATAGAAGAGAGAGAAGAGAGAGAAGAGAGAGGGATAGAGGGAGAGAAGAGAGAGGGATAGAGGGATAGAAGAGAGAGGGATAGAAGAGAGAGGGATAGAGGGATAGAAGAGAGAGGGATAGAAGAGAGAGGGATAGAGGGATAGAAGAGAGAGGGATAGAAGAGAGAGGGATAGAAGGAGAGAAGAGAGAGGGATAGAAGAGAGAGGGATAGAGGGATAGAAGGAGAGAAGAGAGAGGGATAGAAGAGAGAGGGATAGAAGAGAGAGGATAGAGGGATAGAAGAGAGAGGGATAGAGGGATAGAAGAGAGAGGGATAGAAGAGAGAGGGATAGAGGGATAGAAGAGAGAGGGATAGAAGAGAGAGGGATAGAAGAGAGAGAAGAGAGAGGGATAGAAGAGAGAGGGATAGAAGGAGAGAAGAGAGAGGGATAGAAGAGAGAGGGATAGAAGAGAGAGAAGAGAGAGGGATAGAAGGAGAGAAGAGAGAGGGATAGAGGGAGAGAAAGAGAGTAAAGAAAGAGTGTTTTTGCTTCACAGCTTCTGCAGCGATCTCCCTCAACAGTTTGACCTGAGTTGACCTGACTTGACCTGACTTGACCCTGACTTGACCTGACTTGACCTGACTTGACTTAGTTTCATTCATGCTGAGTTGTGGTGAGATGGCAGAGTTGTTGGTGAGATGGCAGAGTTGTTGCAGATCGTAACATTGAAAAAGGAGTGAGTGATTTGTAGTTCAACGTTCGGCAGAAAGTGATAGACGTGTCGTTTTAGGGATCCTTGCCCCCTGTAGGGGAGGACCTCCCTCACCTGTGACCTCCCTCACCTGTGACCCTCCCCCACCTGTGACCTCCCTCACCTGTGACCTCCCTCACCTGTGACATCCCTCACCTGTGACCTCCCTCACCTGTGACCCTCCTCACCTGTGACCTCCCTCACCTGTGACCATCCCTCACCTGTGACTCCTCACCTGTGACCTCCCTCACCTGTGACCTCCCTCACCTGTGACCTCCTCACCTGTGACCTCCCTCACCTGTGACCTCCTCACCTGTGACCTCCTCACCTGTGACCTCCCTCACCTGTGACCTCCTCACCTGTGACCTCCCTCACCTGTGACCTCCCTCACCTGTGACCTCCCTCACCTGTGACATCCCTCACCTGTGACCTCCCTCACCTGTGACCTCCTCACCTGTGACCTCCCTCACCTGTGACCTCCCTCACCTGTGACCTCCTCACCTGTGACCTCCCTCACCTGTGACCTCCCTCACCTGTGACCTCCTCACCTGTGACCTCCCTCACCTGTGACCTCCTCACCTGTGACCTCCTCACCTGTGACCTCCCTCACCTGTGACCTCCTCACCTGTGACCTCCCTCACCTGTGACCTCCTCACCTGTGACCTCCTCACCTGTGACCTCCCTCACCTGTGACCTCCCTCACCTGTGACCTCCTCACCTGTGACCTCCTCAACAGAACCATTAGAGTCGGCGTTGTTTCCTTTCTGCTTCGGGTCGAGGCCGCTACGTTTTGTGGCTTGTTCTCTCTTCCCCGTGAGAGGCTGAAGTGTTGCATGTTGTATGTAGATGTTCTATTGAGAAAAGGAGTGAGTGATTTGTAGGGGGGATATTGCCCCCCCCCCACGCCCTGTAGGAGAGGACTATGTGATGGGGAGCCTCTACAGTGCCCAGGAGCCAGACGGCGTCCCCCAGGAGCTCACCCCCTTCCTCTCCCGCTGTTTCGTAGCCCGCGTACGATGCCTCCTAGACAGCACCTCCGGCTTCCTGGTAAGGCTGCGGGACTCGTCTGTCAATCAATCAATCAATCAATCAATCAATCAATCAATCAATCAATCAATAATGACTGAGAGAGTCTAGTCAATCAATCAATCATTCATATCTATATGAATATCTATGTGTGTGTGTGTGTGTGTGTGTGGGTGTGGGTGTGTGTGTGGGTGTGGGTGTGGGTGTCTGTGTGTCTCCCAGAGCATGCAGTTCCAGGGCAGTCTGAAGTTCCTCCAGGGTCAGAAGAAGCGGTTCTGAGGCGGGGGCGCCCCTGCCCCCCCAGCTGGCCTTGTTCTGTGTGGCAGTGCCCCTGGCCATGCCCCCCATCACGGAGCTCAAGGTCAAGAACAGCCTGGCGCTCAGGGGCAAGAACAAAGGCTCCGTCATGGCAACCCTGCAACGGAGGTGATTATTTTTATTTTTTTACAATTCCTCTCAATAAACTTTATTTAAACAGAATTCCTAACAACCTAAGAGGTTGGTTATGGAAATAAAATCTTGAAATGTGAACTTTATTTTATCTCAAAAGGGCAATTGCAAGTATTGTGGAGGTGCCGTTTGCGACTGAGCATTTAATGAAGATAATCAACTCCACTTTGTTGTTGTTGTTGTTGTTGTTGTTATTGTTGTTGTTGTTGTTGTTGTTATTGTTGTTTATCTCTCAGTCAGAAGAGGCACCACTCTCGGGGGTCATGTGACAGCAGGGACTTCCTGCTTCTCAATTGGTCGAGCAGCGCAGCAACCAGAGACCCCTCCCACTACACCCCCTGGACCCCCCTGTCCAAAGACCCCCTCAGGTACCTGGACTGATCACAGGGGAGGCTGGTGGGGGTAGAAATCGGAGGACAGGCTCATTGTAATGCATGGAATGGAATGAGGACACGTGTGTTTGATACCGTTCCTCATTCCGTTCCATGCGTTACAATGAGCCCGTGAAACACATAAATACACAAAACAGAAGTAGAAACCAAAATCAATAAAATCAATAGACAGTGCCTACAGTCCATTAGACGGAGTGGACACTCTGATCTGGCCCCCTGCCTGCCACCAGCCCTGGTAGCTCGCCGTGATCGTATAGTGGTTAGTACTCTGCGTTGTGGCCGCAGCAACCCCGGTTCGAATCCGGGTCACGGCATTGTGGAACAATGTCACGGCAAAAGGGTTGTTTTTGATGGGTCTCCCCCTCACGGTCTCTTAGGGTGGTCTGTCTGGTCTGTCTGTCTTACTGCATATAGATATAGGGGGTTGATTTGTGTACTATCGATTCCATCGTTACAGTACGGTTGTTTTTGATGTCTCCTCTCACTAGTCTTAGAGTTATCTCTAGATCGGGGTTAGGGTTAGTTATCTCTAGATCACTAGTCTTAGAGTTATCTCTAGATCAGGGTTAGGGTTAGTTATCTCTAGATCACTAGTCTTAGAGTTATCTCTAGATCACTAGTCTTAGGGTTATCTCTAGATCAGGGTTAGGGTTAGTTATCTCTAGATCAGGGTTAGGGTTAGTTATCTCTAGATCAGGGTTAGGGTTAGTTATCTCTAGATCAGGGTCAGGGTTAGTTATCTCTAGATCGGGGTTAGGGTTAGTTATCTCTAGATCGGGGTTAGGGTTAGTTATCTCTAGATCAGGGTTAGGGTTAGTTATCTCTAGATCAGGGTTAGGGTTAGTTATCTCTAGATCGGGGTTAGGGTTAGTTATCTCTAGATCAGGGTTAGGGTTAGTTATCTCCAGATCAGGGTTAGGGTTAGTTATCTCTAGATCAGGGTTAGGGTTAGTTATCTCTAGATCGGGGTTAGGGTTAGTTATCTCTAGTCTAGCTGTCAAACACAAACTGTCTTCAGCACAACAACACAAACTAGAGACGAGACCAGACGTCGGTGAGGAAGACACACACAGCAGGCCCGAACCACACTCACACAGAGTACAGCACACACACACACACACACACACAGCAGGCCCGAACCACACTCACACAGAGTACAGCACACACACACACACACACACACACACACACACACACACACACACACACACACACACACACACACACACACACACACACACACAGCAGGGCCGGACGATGGAGGTAGAAATCGGAGGACGGGCTCATTGTAATGCATGGAAGGTATAAGGAATGGTATCAAACACACCTATCCTCATTCTGTTCTATGCGTTACAGTGAGCCCGTCCTCCGTTTTCTACCTCCGTTGATTGGGCCTGTGCTGTGTGTGTCTTTGCGTTTGACAGCTAGACTAGTGATCTAGAGATAATGTTAAGACTGTGAGGAGACATCAAAAACAGCCCTTTTGCCGTGACATTGTTCCACAATGCCGTGACCCGGATTCGAACCGGGGTTGCTGCGGCCACAACGCAGAGTACTAACCACTATACGATCACGGCGAGCTACCAGGGCTGGTGGCAGGCAGGGGGGGCCAGATCAGAATCTCCAATTGTATTGATTTTGGTTTCTACTTCTGTTTTGTGTATTTATGTGTTTCATGTACATGTTTGTGTACTGATTCCATGTATTCACATATTGTGACGGTGCAGCTTGAAGTTAACAAAGATACATTTCCCCTAAAGTTTTACCTCATCATATCACACCTCAGGTACAATAACAATAAAGTTTTATCTCATATCAGGTATAAGAACAATAAAGTTATAGGTCATAAACAGGTACAAGAACAATAAAGTTATAGGTCATAAACAGGTACAAGAACGATAAAGTTTTATCTCATAAACAGATACAAGAACAATACAATTGTATCTCGTCTCACCTCAGGTACAAGAACGACGGCTACTACCCCCAGGAGGAGCCCCTGAACTTCTGCCTGTCGTCCCTGGGGGGCCCCAAGGCCCCGAGCGTGGACCACCTCTGGGACGTCCGGCTGGCCTCCGCCACCAGGAAGACCCCCAGCAGCAGCTACACCCTTGGGCCGGGCAGGCAGGGCAAGTACCCCATCCCTGGGAAGCCTGAAGGGTACCACCCAGCCAGCAGGCACGACGCGGCCCAGGGCAAGCTCTATGGAGGAGGAGGAGGAGGAGGAGGCAGGGGGCTCCACAACCCTGATGTGGACAGCTACTGCGAGGATGGAGGGATGAAAGCGGACGGCCGGTACCTGAGCCACCTGGACTGCTACAGCGGCCTGGCGCTGCCCGATACCACCATCAAGACGGAGAACGACTCGGACTCAGAGAATGGGTGCCACCTCTACAACCTCCCCCACAACAGAGCCTCTTGGGTGGGGGACGGGAAGCAGCGCTACCCCCTGGTAGGAGGCGGAGGTGGGGGCGGAGGGGGGTACTCCTCAGAGGAGGCCCAGGTGAAGGCAGAGGCGGACTACTACGAGCAGTACACCACCTGCCAGAGGAGCAAGAACAGCCTGAGCCCCTCCACCCTCAATGGACACCACAAATACACCGCCGGATCCAGCAGACTACCCAAGTGTGTCCTCAACAAGGATCTGGCCCAGTTTAGTCCCCACAGGATATCCCACCTGGACCCCCTGGGTACCAGCCAGTTCAGTCCCCACAGGACGGCCCACCCGGACCCCCTGTGTACCAGCCAGGGGGCTACCTGCATGGAGGGACATGTGTACGGGAATGAAAGAGTGGACCAGAAGGATTACATGCAGCAGGACCACAACAGCAAACTGGGGTACGAGTTCAGAGGTCATGGCCTAGTCCACTCCATCAAGAGGGAACCCATGGACTCCCCCCCGTGGTCCCATGGCAGCCATGACATCAGCCAGATACCCCTGCAGAGAAACATGGTCCCCAACCGTACGATGGAATCGATAGTACACAAATCAACCCCCTATATCTATATGCAGTAAGACAGACAGACCAGACAGACAACCCTAAGAGACCGTGAGGGGGAGACCCATCAAAAACAGCCCTTTTGCCGTGACATTGTTCCACAATGCCGTGACCCGGATTCGAACCGGGGTTGCTGCGGCCACAACGCAGAGTACTAACCACTATACGATCACGGCGAGCTACCAGGGCTGGTGGCAGGCAGGGGGCCAGATCAGGGTGTTAGCATGAAATATGACCTGCTAGCCACTAGCTAGCTACACTAAATACACAGACATGGCAGCCGCTTTATGCGTCTGTCAGTTTTGAAATGTCCAGCATTTTTTTAGCTCGCTACTAGTAGTGACTGATTATCATGGAGGAGAAATATCTGTGTGAATCGCTAGTTTGCTAGCTGCTAAGCTAACACAGAGGTTCGCCTCAGACAACATCTCTTGTCCCCTACCCGACTTCTTATTTTTATTCATATGTATACACTACAATAATGACACGGTTTATTAAGTAATTTATACTCAACTCAGGTCAATAAACAGTGTCACAAAGACAGGAATTAGAATAGAAGCAATGGAGATTTTTTGGTATGAAAGGTAACTTTTATGTATATGAAGCAACATGTAAATATCACATTTGTTGAGGTAAATCTTTGTGTTTTTGTGACTATGTACTTGTTAGTTTGACTGTTAATAAAAACAGTAAGGTACACAAAGACCTTTTCCATCCTCAGTGGACTTCTTGTATTGATAGCAGCAGTCCACCAATTAAATATGTAAGAAATGACAGCCTTGCATTTTGAGGATGAATACAGAGATTTGGATTCAATTTCATGCAACATGATGCTTTTGAATTCTCAAAAAGGAGCCAGTCATCTATCATATTATAACATGAACTGTGTTTTCATCGTACAGTGTATTTTATGGAACATTACAACTAAGAGAGGTTATTTTATTTTGTATCAATTATTCAAATCATCACATTACATTTTTAATCCACCCGTTATTTTTGCTTTGGTTTCATGTGATGTCATTAGTCATTTGAATGAGATAACTCGATTGTTTTTATTAAAAAACATTGACAGATTTAATTAATGTATTGTTTAACAGTGAGTGTCATTTTGTGTTTTGAGTATTTAATAATGTAATTCAATAAAGATTCACTATTACACACATTTCTGTCTGAGATTCTCTCTGAACGTCAGAATTTATCGCACAAAAAATACTGTTGATTTATACAGCGTTTCTTTCAATTAAATGCCTTTTCTTGTTTTCTTTTTTGAGGAATAAAATCAGTCATTTCACCTTTTCCATGAGCAGGACCTGCCTTCACTGTCCTGCCTTCCACTGTCCTGCCTTCCACTGTCCTGCCTTCCACTGTCCTGCCTTCACTGTCCTGCCTTCACTGTCCTGCCTTCCACTGTCCTGCCTTCACTGTCCTGCCTTCCACTGTCCTGCCTTCCACTGTCCTGCCTTCACTGTCCTGCCTTCCACTGTCCTGCCTTCACTGTCCTGCCTTCACTGTCCTGCCTTCCACTGTCCTGCCTTCACTGTCCTGCCTTCCACTGACCTGCCTTCCACTGTCCTGCCTTCCACTGTCCTGCCTTCCACTGTCCTGCCTTCACTGTCCTGCCTTCTGCACCTCAGCCATCAAACTGCAGCCGAAACTAACGCACTTCTGTTTTATAGATCTATTTTAGGATGGACATTTTTTGGATTACACGTTTAATAAAACACAACGCAAAGACAACAAAAGAGTTAATTAATAATGGCGAGGTGAGGTCTTTAACATTAATAAAACAGTATTTTATAGTAGTTATGTGTTCGTTGGAATTAAATAGTTCATGTGACATCAATTACACTATTAATTGTCCATTCTAAAACATATTTAAAGTTATTCGATACAACAGATTGTCTTAAAAACAAGTGAAAATAGTTTTCACAAATATCAATTAATCAATCAATCAATAAATAAATAGACAAATTAAAAGTGATATTTCTCCATGTTGGTGATGACGCCGTTGCTGCGCAACCGTGACGCTGTCAGACACGCGCCGGTCAGCTGCTCCTGGGCGGGGCACGAGGACCGTCAACCCGGAAGAGGCAGGAAAACCGACCCGTGTTGTTGTTGATCAACTGAACCAACCTTTTACTTGTAATCCAGACTACTGGAGTTGGTGAGAATCCGTTTGTTCTGCTCTGTAGTGTGTTTAGTGTTTTATATAACGGGGAAGCGTGTGTGTGCTGTACTCTGTGTGAGTGTGGTTCGGGCCTGCTGTGTGTGTCTTCCTCACCGACGTCTCGTCTCGAGTTTGTGTTGTTGTGCTGAAGACAGTTTGTGTTTGACAGCTAGACTAGAGATAACTAACCCTAACCCTGATCTAGAGATAACTAACCCTAACCCTGATCTAGAGATAACTAACCCTAACTCCGATCTAGAGATAACTAACCCTAACTCCGATCTAGAGATAACTAACCCTAACCCTGATCTAGAGATAACTAACCCTAACTCCGATCTAGAGATAACTAACCCTAACCCCGATCTAGAGATAACCCTAAGACTAGTGATCTAGAGATAACTAACCCTAACCCCGATCTAGAGATAACCCTAAGACTAGTGATCTAGAGATAACTAACCCTAACCCCGATCTAGAGATAACCCTAAGACTAGTGATCTAGAGATAACTAACCCTAACCCCGATCTAGAGATAACCCTAAGACTAGTGATCTAGAGATAACTAACCCTAACCCCGATCTAGAGATAACCCTAAGACTAGTGATCTAGAGATAACTAACCCTAACCCCGATCTAGAGATAACCCTAAGACTAGTGATCTAGAGATAACTAACCCTAACCCCGATCTAGAGATAACCCTAAGACTAGTGATCTAGAGATAACTAACCCTAACCCCGATCTAGAGATAACCCTAAGACTAGTGATCTAGAGATAACTCTAAGACTAGTGATCTAGAGATAACTAACCCTAACCCCGATCTAGAGATAACTCTAAGACTAGTGATCTAGAGATAACTAACCCTAACCCCGATCTAGAGATAACTCTAAGACTAGTGAGAGGAGACATCAAAAACAACCGTACTGTAACGATGGAATCGATAGTACACAAATCAACCCCCTATATCTATATGCAGTAAGACCAGACAGACCAGACAGACAACCCTAAGAGACCGTGAGGGGGAGACCCATCAAAAACAACCCTTTTGCCGTGACATTGTTCCACAATGCCGTGACCCGGATTCGAACCGGGGTTGCTGCGGCCACAACGCAGAGTACTAACCACTATACGATCACGGCGAGCTACCAGGGCTGGTGGCAGGCAGGGGGCAGCAGGCATGGGCCCAGGGTGAAACCTGCCCTGCTAGCCTCTAGCTAGCTACACGGAAGCGAGCAGCTGCTTGATGCGTCTGTCAGCTCTGAAATGTTCAGCATTTTCCTCGATAGCGACTCGTAGTGAAGCAGGCTGGTTGTTACGGAGGAGGACTGTCGGTGGTGCGCCGGTCGCTCAGCTGACAGACCGAGGCAGTGACCCAGGCTAATATAGGTGGATACGGGCAGTGACCCAGGCAGTGACCCAGGCTAATGATCGGTGGACACGGGCAGTGACCCAGGCTAATGATCGGTGGACACGGGCAGTGCCACTGAGTGACAGCACAGTTGTAGCTCGTTAGCTAGCTAGTTAGCTGTGGTGCTCTCGGTGTCCTAACTGATCCTCCGCCTCTGTGTGTCCAGGTCTGAGGCTCTGATTCTTGGCTGATCAGGTCCGCACTTCGCTATGGAGGAGACGAACCGGGAGGCGGTGGCGACGGCCGTGCAGCGGGTGGCCGGGATGCTGCAGCGGTCCGACCAGCTGGACAAGGTGGAACAGTACCGGCGGAGAGAGGCGCGGAAGAAGGCGTCGGTGGAGGCCCGGCTGAAGGTAGGAAACCGGGCTGGCTGGTGGCTGAAACGGTAGCTAGCTAGCTGGCTAGGGGCATTAGCCTGGATCCAGACCTGTGTGATCTTTAAACACCTCCTAGGATGTCATTGTCCGACCTCGGCGAAAGCAGGAGTCGGTGTAAGAAAGTAAAACGACAGTGACAACTTGTGTGTTTAAGGAATGTTTGACTTGTATGTCAGGCAGCAGAGCAGGTCCAGACTCTGGGTCGTAGTCGTGTCTTCCCCACTGATCTGTCACCCGGTCTGTAGACAAACCATCACCATCCTCATGTCATACCCACCTGTATGTTCATTAGTTTGATGGTTCTTAGTCACACTGAACTTGATCACTCACCATCACTGGTGGTGAAAACCAGTTCCAAACGGTAGCATGTCTCCTATCAGGCTAAAACGGTAGCTGGCTAGCTCGACACATTAGCCTGGTTCCAGACCTGTGTTCTTTAAACAACTCCTGAGATGTCATGGTCCAACCATGCAACTGGAGCGGAGGTGATTAGGAACCTTGCTCTTGTGATGAGGTAGCCCTGTCTGAGACGTGTGTAAACTCAAGCGTCACCTTGAGGATGTCCTCTTGGCGTAATGGTAGACGCTTGTGTGTTCCGTGTGGGAGACCCGGGTTCGAACCCCACCCGTCACACAAACTCTGTTCAGATCTTGAGTGAGGCTGTCGACTGCACATCCTCCACTTAGTAGTTTACTCTCTCCTCAGGGGAGGCTGGTGGAGGTAGAAATTGGAGGATGGGCTCATTGTAATGCATGGAACGGAATGAGGAATGGCAAACATGTGTTTGAAACCATTTCTCCTCCTAGTAGCTTGAACAGTAAAATGCTGGACATTTCAAAACGTCAAGCAGCTGCTCATGTCTGTGTATTCAGCGTTGCTAGCTAGTGGCTAGCAGGTCAGATTTCATGCTAACACCCTGATCTGACCCCCTGCCTGCCACCAGCCCTGGTAGCTCGCCGTGATCGTATAGTGGTTAGTACTCTGCGTTGTGGCCGCAGCAACCCCGGTTCGAATCCGGGTCACGGCATTGTGGAACAATGTCACGGCAAAAGGGCTGTTTTTGATGTCTCCTCACAGTCCCCTGGCCTCTGGTCCTAGCACAGGTGTGTCTTCTTATGATGACTGACGTACAGATGATTCACTTACCGAGACAAATATATGAGACCAGACGTCGGTGAGGAAGACACACACAGCAGGCCCAAACCACACTCACACAGAGTACAGCACACACATGCTTCCCTGTGTATGTAAACCACTAAACACACTACAGAGCAGAACAAACTGATTCTCACCAACTCCAGTAGTCTGGATTACAAGTAAAACAGGCTCATTCCATGCATCACAATCAGCCCGTCCTCCGTTTTCTACCTCTACCAGCCTCCCCTTGATTTGCCTATCTGAT
>NW_028152912.1:37500-45000 GCF_951799395.1 Argentina silus | reverse complement strand
ACTATTACACACACACACACTCACACACACACACTCACACACATTCACACACACTCACACACACACACACACACACACAGGGAGTCGATCAACAGTCTGAAGAGGAAGTACTCGTCCCAGTCAGAGCCCACCCAGAGCGACACCGCCATCGAGAAGACCCTCATCGACGTCGCCACAGAGGGCTGCCAGTTCCTGCTGGATGAAGTCTTCCTGGATCTGGAGGTGTGTGTGTGTGTGTGTGTGTGTGTGTGTGTGTGTGTGTGTGTGTGTGTGTGTGTGTGTGTGTGTGTGTGTGTGTGTGGGTGTGTGTGGGTGTGTGGGGGTGGTTACATGTTACGTGTGTGAGACGTGTGTGTGTGGTTACATGTTGTGTTGTGGTATGTGTGTGTGTGTGTGTGTGTGTGTGTGTGTGTGTGTGTGACGTCCCCAGGGCCATCTGAACGAGCTGCTGACCAGGAAGTGGCTGTTGGGGACCCACGCGGTGGACACGATCTGCGTCACCGTGGAGGACTACTTCAAAGACTTCGCCAAGATCAAGAAACCCTTCAACCAGGTGGGAGGGGCCACAGGGAGGAGAGAGCCAATCACAGAGTACAACAGATCTGTGTCTGTAGCAGGGAACCAATCAGAGATTAGAACAGATCTGTGTCTATAACAGTGTGTCTATAACGCACTGTGTGCGTGTGTGTGTGTTCTCTCTGTGTGTGTGTGTGTGTGTGTGTGTGTGTGTGTGTGTGTGTGTGTGTGTGTGTGTGTGTGTGTGTGTGTGTGTGTGTGTGTGTGTGTGTGTTCTGTGTGTTCTGTGTGTGTGTGTGTGTGTGTGTGTGTGTGTGTGTGTAGGAGATGACCTGCGAGGCCCATCGTAGGGTGGTTGTAGAGTACCTCAAGGCTGTGATGCAGAAGCGAATCACCTTCAAGAACGCAGACGAGAGGCGGGAGGGGGCGGAGCGCATGATCAAGGAGGCGGAGCAGTTCAAGTTCCTCTTCAGGAAGCTCACCGCGGTTAGTGTGTGTGTGTGTGTGTGTGTGTGTGATCTCTCTGTGAGTGTGTGTGTGTGTGTGTGATCTCTCTGTGAGTGTGTGTGTGTGTGTGTGTGTGTGTGTGTGTGTGTGTGTGTTCTAATGTGTGGTCCTTCTCCAGGGTGATGACTCAGACCGTCTGTGTGATGCCATCACAGCCATCGCTGAGGTGTTCAAACTCACGGACCCCACCCTGCTCTACCTGGAGGTCTCTACGCTGGTGTCCAAGTACCCTGACATCAGGTAACACACACACACACACACACACACACACACACACCCTGCTCTACCTGGAGGTCTCTACGCTGGTGTCCAAGTACCCTGACATCAGGTAACACACACACACACACACACACACACACACACACACACACACAGACACACACCCTGCTCTACCTGGAGGTCTCTACGCTGGTGTCCAAGTACCCTGACATCAGGTAAGACACACACACACACACACCCTGCTCTATCTGAAGGTCTCTACACTGGTGTCCAAGTACACACACACACACACACACACATTCTGTGTGTGTGTGTGTGTGTGTAGTTTGAACTGGTAAGAAACAAGCTGGATTAGATCTCAGTTAATGTAAACATTAAAACATGCATTTCTATCCACATTGAAGTTACTTTTTACATGTTTCTCTTACAGGAAAGATTTCAAATTCAAGTTCTGTTCAAATTAAAAATGCCCAAAAAAGGAAACAAAGTAAAGCATTCTAACCTGTGATGTCCCCTCCGGCCCCCCGTAGGGAGGAGCACATCCTGGCGCTGTTGGCAGTGAGGGGGGACGCCAGCCGGGACATGAAACAGATGATCATCGAGACGCTGAACCAGAACAAGCCGTCCTACGCCGGGGTCACCCAGCCCGTCTTCAAGGACATCACCGTGCCCAACATGGCCATGACCACCATGAACTCCATGGGCGTGCCCAAGCTGCTCAAGTAATGGTGCGTTCACGTGCTCTCGGAGCTCGGAAACTCTGAAATGATGTCCGATTTGGAAACCCGCTGTAGAAAGATTAAAAAAAACAGAGTTAACCAATGGGGGAAACTTTACGCAAGTAACAAACGTGAATTTTAACTCAGAGTTTCAGAGGTCGCATGAACGCAGCATTGTAACACACTACCAGGCTGGAGGGAGAATGAGGCTGTCCCTAATCAACCTCTGACCCCTAACCCCTGACCTTTAGACCCTAACCCTAGGCACCCGGTGGGGGGGGGGGGGGGTCTAACAGGATTGGAAGGGGCTCATTGTTCAGTTATGAGGAATGGTATCAAACATGGTATCAAACATGGTATCAAACATGGTATCAAACATGGTATCAACATGGTATCAAACATGGTATCAAACATGGTATCACTATGGTATCAAACATGGTATCACCATGGTATCAAACATGGTTGATACCATTCCTTATTCCATGCCTTGCATTACAATGAGCCCGTCCTCTGATTTCTACCTCCGCCAGCCTCCCCTGGTAAGCAGCCTGGGCACCATCCCACCTAGCCTATCAGAGGGCAGAGGATGGCACCAGCATCTGTCTTGTACCCATCGCTTCATCTCAGATCTACTCTAGAGTCTAGGGACTAGGGGCTAGGGAGTAGGGGCTAGGGCCTAAGGAGTAGGGTCTAGGGCCTAAGGAGTAGGGGCTAGAGTATCGGGGCTAGTGTCTAGGGAGTAGGGGCTAGAGTCTAGGGAGTAGGGGCTAGAGTCTAGGGAGTAGGGGCTAGAGTCTAGGGAGTAGGGCTAGGGAGTAGGGGCTAGGAGCTAGGGAGTAGGGGCTAGGAGCTAGGGATTGTAGGGGCTAGGGTCTAGGAGCTAGGGGTTGTAGGGGCTAGGGTCTAGGAGCTAGGGGTTGTAGGGGCTAGGGTCTAGGATCTAGGGGTTGTAGGGGCTAGGAGCTAGGGGTTGTAGGGCCTAGGAGCTAGGGGTTGTAGGGGCTAGGGTCTAGGAGCTAGGAGCTAGGGGTTGTTTCTGGGCAGGGCCAGAGAGACACATACCTAGGTCTTGATTGGTCAGCCAGAAACAGACACCGCAGCCAATCATGATTTGTGTTTCTTGTTTTGCACTTTGACTGAGATGCCATAGCCATGTGGATGATTGACAGCTTGACAGACCTATGAAATTGCAGGACTGATGTATTGAAGGATGTGTCAGCTGCATAATATTTGATGAACAGAAAAACCCAACCAGTGGTGTTGTTACTGAGATGGGACCTTAAGGGACCCCCCCAAAAACACACACACACACACACACACACATCCCTCATGCCTTGTACATTGAACTGTATGAAATAGTTTCAGTGAGAAAGTAACTTGCTGAATATCTGTCAGAGGGAAATCTCTGAAATAAAGCCGTTCCTCCGTCTGAGCTGTTGTCTTCGTTTCTGCCTGTCTTGACCACACGTTGCTGAGATGTTGTTGTTGAAAGTCCAACCACCTTACAATCAATCAAATGTACTTCTAGAACCCTTTTTACATGGACAAATGTCACAAAAATAAAACTAAACAATATCAACAGTAAATAATATACAAACAATATGACCTTACACCAAACCACCCCCTCCCAAGAAGCAGGGCGCGGTGTTGCCCTGGTAACAGAGGTGAGATAAGTGACGCAGGGGAGAACCGCTCACGTGGCAGGGGGCGGGGCCCGGTACGGGGTTGCCATGGAGACCCCTCCCCCTCCCCCTCCCCCCTCCGGCGTTGTTGCGTGACCGTGGATGATTGTCGAGCTGCGCTCCCATTGGCCCTCCATCGGCTTAGGAACACCCACTGCGAACGACGTGACGGGTCGATTTAAGGTTGCACGGTATTTATTATTTATTATTTGTTATTTGTTATTTGGGTCGTTAATCTTGTAAATATTTGGTTGTAGGTTTTGGCGGAGCGGCGTTTCCATTCCTGTGTCGGGATGTGCGTGACGGCCCAAGGTTTGAGCTGCGATCCACACGCCCCTGTGGACCAATCAGAGGCCAGCGTTGGCCATGCTGTGACTCAACAAGGCCGTGCAGGGATGCAGCTGACAGGAGCACGCAAGCCTGGGCTCTCTCACACACACACACACACACACACACACATACACACAGAGGAATGTACATGTGCACACAAACTGTATACACACACACACACACACAGAGGAATGCATACATGCACACAAATTGTAAACACACACACACACACACACAAACACACACAGAGGAATGTGTACACACACAGGAATGTACATACACCTACACACACACTCACACACACACACCCATCAGCAACCCAAAGCCCTGGATTACTCTGCTCTACTCATTACTCAACTCATCCTCTCATCCCTCCTCCTCCTCCCATCCTCTCATCCTCCTCCTCTCATCCCTCCTCCTCCTCCCTCCTCCTCCCATCCTCTCATCTCTCTCTCCTCCCATCCTCTCATCCCTCCTCCTCCTCCCATCCTCTCATCCCTCCTCCTCCTCCCTTCCTCTCATCCCTCCTCCTCCTCTCATCCCTCCTCCTCCTCCCATCCTCTCATCCCTCCTCCTCCTCCTCCCATCCTCTCATCCCTCCTCCTCCTCCTCCTCCCATCCTCTCATCCCTCCTCCTCCTCCCATCCTCTCATCCCTCCTCCTCCTCCCTTCCTCTCATCCCTCCTCCTCCTCCTCCCATCCTCTCATCCCTCCTCCTCCTCCCATCCTCTCATCCCTCCTCCTCCTCCCTTCCTCTCATCTCTCTCTCCGTCTGTAATTTCACATGTCTAGTTTGAAACGAGGTGTTTGGGTTGTTTCTGAATGCCTTTCCTCCCAGTCCAACACAACTGTGGGAGATGATGCTGTTTACTAGGAACCCTGGGGCTTTCCAGGACAACATCCACACACGCCGTCAGCTGATGTAGACTAGACCGCCACCTGCTGGCCACAGAGAGAACTGACACACTGAATAACTGCATTGATCTCAATGCAAATTATACAAAAAAATGTTATCCTTTATTTATTCAGGGGAGTCCCTGTGAGACCAAGGTGTCTTTTTCAAGGGCGATAGCGCTTGATTACAGAATACATAAGATGAATTAATTAATGCCATAAGACCAGATACAACAGTGAACGATAGGTATTCAACATGAATTATGTTCTTTATTTAAATAAACATATTAATCAAAATAAAGTTAACTCCTAGTGCTCTTAAATCCAATGACAAATACAAATCAAGTAACAGCAGCGTTAACACAGCTGCTAGGAGACAAACCAAACCAACCAACCAACCAATCACTGTTTGGAATGTGGTATTTCTCTTTAAATAACATAAGGTGCATAGATGGTAAATATCTAAATATACATATCTGAATCAGAGTTATCAGTGTCTCTCTGGAAGGTCAGACAAACGATGTGTTTCTGGACTCTTTACGAGAGTACCCCTCTAGGCTTAGGTCAGTAGTAAAGTAACTCAGTAGCAAAGCAACTCAGTAGTAAACAAACTCCTACAACAATAAGGTCGGTAGTAAAGTAACTCAGTAGTAAAGTAAAGTAGATATGGCCAGGGGGCTGGGGGTGAGGGTAGGGCTGGATGGGGGGGTGGGGGTGAGGGTAGGGATGGCCAGGGGGGGCAGATCAGAGCTGGCGGGGGGGGTCCTATACTGCTGGGGCGAGGGCTGGTGGGGGTCTGGGTTAGCTGGCTGGGACCCCCCCTGGGGAGGTGGGCTGTGGGGGGCAGACCCATACCCGTGGTCCGGTTTCTCCGGTTCTCCCAGAACTAGAAGCTCCAGGCCGGGGAGGGTCTCATGGAACCACGGGAGAGGACCCAGACCCAGACCCAGACCCAGACCCAGACCCGGCTCTGACCCAGGCCCAGCCAGAGCCCCCTCGTCGGCCACACCGCCCCCTAGTGGGGAAGGGGGGGCACTCAGGGGGCTGTCGGGGTCCTCTGTGTCACATACCGGGACCGTGGGGTCCCAAACCTGACCTCTGACCCTCTCCTCCTGGACTGGGGGGTCTGAGGAAAGAGAGAACGTCAACACCACGACCACACCTTGTTCAAGATGACCACAACCACTTCATATCGTTATGACCGGATATTAAATATGAAACATCGTTAGGTGTCTTCTACACAGAAGGAGAGAGGGAGAGACAGAGGGAGAGAGGGATGGCTCCAGAAGGAGAGAGAGAGAGACAGAGAGAGAGAGAGAAACAGAGAATTAGTGTATGAACATCACAATATCATAATTGAAAATGTGGACATCTACATGACATCATAAGACACAGCCATCATCATCATCATCATCTGGGGGGTCAGCCCCCCCCCCCCCCAACCAGCTTTTTAAACTTCCCGTAAACTGTTTTTATTGATGTTTTTACTTTTTATTTATCTCTCTGTTCTCGTTCTCTCCATGGAATGTTGTGTCTTTGAGGACTGAGAAAAGCTACAGAAATTATTATTATTATTATTTTTAGCATCATCATCATCATGTTGATGTCACTTGTGAATGGGACAGAAACAGGACACTGTCTCCCTACCTTCACTGTGGGACGTCCTGTTGAGGGTGGGGTGGGGGGGGCAGCCAGGGGACTGGGGAGGCTGGGGAGGCTGGAGAGGCTGGGGAGGCTGGGGTAACTGGGTTGACTGGGCTAAGGCCCCCTGGACCGGGTCAGGGCTGCTGGGACTGGGAGGGTCCTCCACTGGCAGGACTGGCTGCTTCTGCTGAATCCAGAGAGGAAGAGAGAATCAGAGACGTATTAATCCAGGTGAATTAGGTATGGATATAGGTTGTTTACAATGAGATACACCCGAGATATCACCTGTCAATCATGTTCAGGACCCATCCCGCTAGTTACCTCAACCTGCCTGAGGGTCCTACCTGACGTCCAGGGACCTGGTGGACATCGTTGACGGGGCCGGGGAAGTGTCCTCTCTCCTCGGTCGCTCGTTTCACGTTATACAACTGTCTTCTGGCCGTCTGTCGGTCCTGAAAGGGGAAGGCCGGGTGAAGCGAGGCCATGGTGTACAACAGCGTCAATTGGTCCAGGGTACCGGTGCCTGTCTCCCGCCGCGCCCCGCCTGGACGCTCCGCCCGCCCGAACACGATTCCGTCCTCACCCGAGGAATGACCGTGTACAGTCGGGGTGGTGTTCAGGTAGAGAGCCGGGTTGATACGGCTCAATGCCCGGTGGAGTATCCCTGCGCATTGCCAGTTATCCGACCGCAGAAGCGACAGGCAGAGAAGGAGTTTGGACCGGGAGGCCGAGTCGTCGGCGTACGCACCGAGGACAGTCAGGTCGGACTGACTGTTCGCTTCGACCTCCACGTCCCGGAGGACGTGGGCGTCTCTCCGCGCCAGTTCCTCCAGACACGACCCAAGGAACCGAAGTTCGAGAGGTTGACACATGTGGAAAAGTCCGTGCATGAACTCTATCCGCTTCGCCGAGCTGAGGCGCAACCCGAACCACTCAAACACCGCCTCGCTGTCGATCTGAGACGGTTCTTTCTTTGACTTGTTGAACCG
>NW_028152912.1:25000-35000 GCF_951799395.1 Argentina silus | reverse complement strand
AATAATAATAATAATGATGAATTTATTTTGTCTAGCATTTTTCTCAGTCCTCAAAGACACGACATTCCATGGAGAGAACAAGAACAAGCACAGTCAGTGAAAACATCAATAAAAATAGTTAAAGATTAAAAGCAAGTTGAAAAAGATTTTTTCATGGTTTTAGGTTTTCTGACCCTTTTGTGTTGCTGTTTACTGAAGAGTGTATAGTTCATATAGCAGTAGATATAGCCAACATTTGATGCTTTGTTTGTGATATTTTGTAAACGGTTAGGGTTAGGGTTAGGGTTACACCTGCGTCCAGTTTTGGCTTTGACAGACCGTGTGCTTCAGGGGAGGCTGGTGAAGGTAGAAATCGGAGGACAGGCTCATTCTAAACACATTTGATACCATTCCTCATTCCGTTCCCTGCATTACAATGAGCCTGTCCTCCGATTTCTACCTCCCCCAGCCTCCCCTGGTGTTCTACCTCCCCCAGCCTCCCCTGGTGTTCTACCTCCCCCAGCCTCCCCTGGTGTTCTACCTCCCCCAGCCTCCCCTGGTGTTCTACCTCCCCCAGCCTCCCCTGGTGTGTCATATAGATGACAGGGTTCCCCTCTCCCCCTTGTGGCCCCAGGAGGACAGAGTTCTCCCCTTCGCAGAGGGAAGATGAAGACATGGCCTTCAGGACCAGTGTTAGCATGGATGATCCTCCTCCCTCTCCTGAGGGCAGAGTCAGGGGTCGACATCCAAGCTGGTAAATCACTTTGATGTTTTTTGTATTTACTGATACTTTTTTAATACTAATATATAAATCAACAATGCTGTTATGTTTTAGATCATTAAGAGTTTTGAATCTCAAAGACTGTATCTCTCTATCTCTCCATCTCCATCTCTATCTCTATCTCTCCATCTCTATCTCTCTATCTCTCCATCTCCTTTCTCCTCCTCACATCATGTCTACTGATTCCTCATCTCTCTCTCCAGATATTCTACTGGCTGTTTATTTATGAAGCTTAAAACACCTGAAGACCAACATGTTTACCAACTTTACTTCAGTAAAACGTCACTCTAATGCCTCTTCACCTTTCCTCACCTCGTTGTCCTGCTCTCTATGTTCAATTCCCTTCAGAGAAAACGGTGCAAACTGGAAAGAAAAGTGATTAAATATGTAATAAAGATGAAAATAGATGATGAAATGATACAAGGTCACATGTTCAGTCCAGAACCCCTCCCATTGGTTCCCCCCAGGCTGCAGCACATCAGCCAATGACCTGGTCTACATCCTGGATGGCTCCTCCTCCCTGGGGACGTCCGACTTCCTGCTCGCCAAGCGCTGGTTGGTCAACATCACCAGCGGCTTCGACGTAAGCCCCGCCCACACCCAGGTGGGCGTGGTCCAGTACAGCGACACGCCCCGTCTGGAGATTCCGCTGGGGAAACACCTGACCAATAAGGCGCTGGTCTCAGCCATCGACGGGATTGGCTACCTGGGAGGGAACACTCAGACGGGGCGAGCCATCAAGTTCGCCACGCAACACGTCTTCCCCTCCTCCAACCGCACCGCGGTACGTGTACCTGTCACAGGGGGACGTGTACCTGTCACAGGGGGACGTGTACCTGACATTGATGTGTACCCCCCCCCCCCCTTCCCCCCTAGGCGGTCAGGAACCGTATCGCGGTGGTGCTGACAGACGGACGTTCCCAGGACGACGTGGTGGACGCCGCCATCGAGGCTAAAGCCCAGAACATCATCCTGTTCGCCGTCGGCGTCGGCAACGAGATCACCAACTCGGAGCTGGTGTCCCTGGCCAACAAGCCTCCCTCCACCTACGTCCTCTACGCCCAGGACTACAGCACCATCGGGAACATCCGGGACGCCATGCAGCAGAAGCTGTGTGAGGGTGAGTCTCAGTCCTCAGGTCTGCCTGTCCTTCTGTCACCATAACAACTGGAAACACTGGGTTGCACATACGAGTGTGAACTTAACCAGGTCCACTGAAGACTCCTCGTCACAGTCTGGGGTCTAAGCCGCCTGTTGTCTCTGTCAAGTGTGTGTGTGTGTGTGTGGCCCATGCTGATCTATTCTCTCTCTCTCAGAGTGTGTGTGTCCGGCTCAGATCCCAGGGACAGAGCAGAATGTGAAGGGCTTTGAACTGATGTCCAGGATGCAGGTGGAGCTGAAGGCTAAGAAGGTTCAGGGCTCTCTGATGTCAGAGGCTGCCTTCCTGCTGAGCCCCAGACTGGATCTCACTGAAAACACCAGGTAGGGGTTCACACACACACACGCACACGCACACACACACACACACACACACACACACACACACACACACACACACACACACACACACTGTAGGCATAAACATGCGTTTTATCAGCAATACCTTTTCTATTCCGTCTTCCTCCCTCCTGCAGGACTGTCTTCCCCGAGGGTCTCCCCCCCTCCTACGTCCTGGTGTCCACCCTGAGGCTGAAGACCCCCACCAACCAGGTGAAGGTGGACCTGCTCAGGGTCCTGTCCCAGGACGGGGTCCCTCAGCTGGCCGTCACCCTGAGCGGGGGGGACCGCTCTGTCACCTTCACCACCACCAGCCTCCACAAGAAGCAGCAGAGTGTCCTCTTCAATGACAGAGGCATCAAGGTCCGTGGAAATGACGCTGGAATAGGACTGAATATGAATATGACTGAATCTGAATATGACTGACATTCAACATTCAACATGTTTCTGTTTTAAAATGTGTCTGTCTAGCACACCTGTCATTTGTCTGTTTCTGAAAAGCCTCGTCTAAGTGTTTAGGTTATGACCTCAATAAGAACGCAAAATGTATTTATTTATTTGTATTTATCCTTTATTTATTCAGGGGAGTCCCTTTGAGACCAAGGTCTCTTTTTAAAGGGTTACATCAAGATTTTAAAAGGACACAATTTCCACATGAAATACAACTTTTTTTTTTACAGTCAACAATCAATTGGAAATGACATTGGAATAACAGCTCAATTTTTTTATGTTTTAAAATGTGTCTCTTTGATCATATTCAGCAAACTTGTCATCTTTCTGTTTTTGAAAGCCTCGTCAAACGTTGAGGTTGAATTCATTTCGATTATGGCCACAACAACAACAACAACAACACATATGTTTTAAAAACGACATCGACCTCTTCTGTTTATGAAGATTTCAACATGGTTTCCGTATTTCCACAGAGTCTGTTTGACGGTGAGTGGCACCAGCTGAAACTGCTGGTCAAGCCCAGACGCATCACCTGTTACCTGGACAACGTGAAGATCGAGGAGCAGCTGTTGGAGACGGCGGTCGCCATCTACATCAACGGACGGACGCAGGTCGCCAAGAAGACCAAGATGGACGCCACTGTCCCTGTGAGTCGAGCCTGACCGTCACTTCCGCCGTAGATTGAAGACCCATCTCTTAACGGTCCCTCCTAAAGACCTCTACCCACTACCCCCCTGTACTAACCCTAACCCTAGAGACCTCTTCACCCCCACTACCCCCCTGTACTAACCCTAACCCTAACCCTAGAGACCTCTTCATCCCCACTACCCCCCTGTACTAACCCTAACCCTAGAGACCTCTTCATCCCCACTACCCCCCTGTACTAACCCTAACTCTAGAGACCTCTTCATCCCCACTACCCCCCTGTACTAACCCTAACCCTAGAGACCTCTTCATCCCCACTACCCCCCTGTACTAACCCTAACCCTAGAGACCTCTTCACCCCCACTACCCCCCTGTACTAACCCTAGAGACCTCTTCACCCCCACTACCCCCCTGTACTAACCCTAATCCTAGAGACCTCTTCACCCCCACTACCCCCCTGTACTAACCCTAACCCTAGAGACCTCTTCACCCCTACTACCCCCCTGTACTAACCCTAACCCTAGAGACCTCTTCACCCCTACTACCCCCCTGTACTAACCCTAACCCTAACCCTAGAGACCTCTTCACCCCCACTACCCCCCTGTACTAACCCTAACCCTAGAGACCTCTTCACCCCCACTACCCCCCTGTACTAACCCTAACCCTAGAGACCTCTTCACCCCCACTACCCCCCTGTACTAACCCTAACCCTAGAGACCTCTTCACCCCCACTACCCCCCTGTACTAGTTTTTCTTCTCTTAATATACTTTTTTTTATTTTTTTTTATTCCTTCTTCTAGCATTGTGACTGCCTATGGCCGCTGGTTTGAGCATTGATTACTTTATCTTATGATGACTGATGTTCAGATGATTCACTTACTTAAACAAATGTATTTGTTGTAAGTCGCTTTGGATAAAGGCGTCTGCTAAATGCCATAAATGTAAATGTAAATGTAAATGTAAATGTAAATGTAAATGTAACATCCAACTTTATTTTAAATGTATTTACAGTGACATTTTATTATTTATTTACTCTCGTTCACAATCAAATCCAACTTTATTTAAAACGTACAGTATTCAGAGTGACGATGACAGATGTGTTTGTGGATGTTCCATGTTCTGCCTCTGTGGTTAAATCGACCTCGCTCAAACACAACACACAACTAAGAGAGCTTCTGAAAGGTCAGCTGTTCTGCTGCTGCAGCTCTTCAACTAAGAGAGCTTCTGAAAGGTCAGCTGTTCTGCTGCTGCAGCTCTTCACTGACCAGAGGAGGCTGGTGGAGGTAGAAATCGGAGGCTCATTGTAATGCATGGAATTACATATAATAATAACAGAATGGACGCGTGTTTGATACCATTCCCCATTCCGTTCCACGCATTACAATGAGCCCGTCCTCTGATTTCTACCTCCGCCAGCCTCCCCTGTTACTGACGTCCTCTTGCTGATATGTCTGTCCTGGTCTGGTCCTCCTCTCTGGCAGATTGAGCTGCAGAAGCTGCGTCTGTACTGTGACCCTGAGCAGAGCGGCAGGGAGACAGCCTGTGAGATCTACTCTGTGGTGAGGATAATGACACTGCTCTCCAGGACACGCCTGTAATGATGTTCTCTAGAGGGCTCAACTCTCTCCAAGGCGTTGAGGTTTTAGGTGGTACTGTAAAAATAACACTGTCTCTTTGTTGTTATTTTCAATACAGGAAGATGAGAGGGTGAGTGAGATCGTAGATCTGCTTTGCATGGATATCTCTGTCTTTTTCAGTGTATATAATGTGTTACTACATGATTGTTACATGTTTATGACATGGTTATTACACAATGGAGTGCTGATGTTATGTTGTAATGGCCTGGTCCTGTCCCCAGTGTCCTCTGGACCGCCAGCCCTCCGTAAAGATCTGCGACTGCCCCATGGGGAAACCGGGCCAGCCTGGTCTGCCTGGACCCATGGTGAGGGACAAACTTATTGATCTAGATGCTATTCAATCAGTCACTTCATGGATACATGTATTGATTGACCAATTGATTACCAATTCATCAAATGTTGCTTTTAATGTGAGATCGAACGAAGATAGACATATAAATACCTGGCCTAACCCTAGCCCTAGCCCTAGCCCTAGCCCTAGCCCTAGCCCTAACCCCAACCCCAACCCCAACCCCAACCCCAACCCCAACCGTAACCCTAACCGTAACCCTGACCCTGACCCTAACCCTAACCCTAACCCTAACCCTAGCCCTAGCCCTAACCCCAACCCCAACCCCAACCCCAACCGTAACCCTAACCGTAACCCTGACCCTGACCCTGACCCTAACCCTAACCCTAACTCTAACTCTAACCCTAACCCCTAACCCTAACCCCAACCCCAACCCCAACCCCAACCCCAACCCCAACCCCAACCCTAACCCTAACCCTAACCCTAACCCTATTTATTGAACGTTGTATTTTAATGTGAGATTAAACAGAGATGCACAGACACAGTTATACAGTGTGTAGCTGTGTTTCATACATGACCGTGTTTCATACATGACCGTGTTTCATATATGACCATGTTTCATACATGACCGTGTTTCATACATGACCGTGTGTTTGATAGCCTGTCTCTCTGACCCCCCAGGGCTTCAGAGGGGAGAAGGGGAGGGAGGGGCCACCAGGGCCGGACGGCAAGCCGGTGAGTCCTCCCGCCTTTCTGCTCTCAAAATGGCCAACTTCAAAACTCTATCTGAGCTCTCAGCTGTGATGATGAAACAATGTGTTGTCTTCCCTGGCAGGGAAAACCAGGAACAGCAGGAATACCAGGAGAAGCAGGGACGAATGGAGACAATGTAAGTGAAAAACTACTGCTCACTACAGAACTACATGTATACAGATCACTCCTGTAGATGGATTCTGTATCTACAGATCACTCCTGTAGATGGATTCTGTATCTACAGATCACTCCTGTAGATGGATTCTGTATCTACAGATCTGTACTGAGTATTGGGTTGATCAGGTTTTCCTGTCGCTATGGTAACGTTGTTTCCATTGTTCCGTCCAGGGTGAGGCAGGAGAGCCTGGGCAGAGAGGTGAACCAGGACTGAGTGGTACCAAAGTGAGGATGTGTGAACTCTACATACTATATATCCTAGAAGTTATCATCTACTCAAAATAGACAATGTAAAATAGATGTAAAATACATTTGTTTTTCTCTCCTGTGCAAGGTGCATTTGACCAAAACCCATGTTTGTCCTGATGTGAGTTGCTACTGTTTTCTCCCTGCAGGGAGACCTGGGAGAACCTGGCCCTGAAGGTAGACCCGGCCCCCCAGGACCAACGGTGAGTTATCGTGTGGTACTTCTCAGAGTGAACTCTACTAGACAAGAGTGTTCGGTCCGATAACAACCATGTCCCTGTTCAACCCTGCTAGGGATCGTGGGAGAAGAGTGATCTCACTCCAGGAGAAAAGGTGAGAGACACATTTTGTAGCAACAACAACAACAACATTAAAAAACAACGACATGATTCAGTATATCAGTTCTACCCTTTGGAATGCACAGCGGTCAGTACAGAGGTCAGAGGTCAGCACAGCGGTCAGACCACCCTTTCCTAAAGTGACAGTACAGAGGTCAGAGGTCAGTACAGAGGTCAGAGGTCAGTACAGAGGTCAGTACAGAGGTCAGAGGTCAGTACAAAGGTCAGAGGTCAGCACAGCGGTCAGACCACCCTTTCCTAAAGTGACAGTACAGAGGTCAGAAGTCAGTACAGAGGTCAGAGGTCAGTACAGAGGTCAGAGGTCAGTACAGGGGTCAGTACAGAGGTCATGTAGATGAATGTTTTAGTTGTTAATGTTGTTATGTTTACCTGTAGGGACGTCCAGGTGAACCCGGAGCTGTGGGCCCACCAGGGACGCCTGGACTACAGGTGAGGCTTCACTACAGTACAACCCTCATACTGCACCAGGGGAGGCTGGCGGAGGTAGAACACCAGGGGAGGCTGGCGGAGGTAGAAATCGGAGGACTGGCTCATTGTAATGCATGGAACGGAATGAGGAACGGTATCAATGATATCAAACACACGTGTGTTTGATACCGTTCCTCATTCCATTCCATGCATTACCATGAGCCCCATCCTCCGATTTCTACCTCCGCCAGCCTCCCCTGGTGCATAGCAGTACACTCCTCATACTGTCGGTCCAGTGTGCTTCAGGACCATGGTGACGGTGATGACGGTGACGGTGATGTGTAACTACTGTGGTCTGTGTAGGGGGACACCGGGGCGCCAGGGAAGGATGGGTTAACAGGACCAGCTGGTGGACTGAAGGTGAGCCCAGATTCCATTTCACGATGTATAGACAGACAGACAGACAGACAGACAGACAGACAGACAGATAGACAGATATAGACAGGGATCTGTGTCCTGGGATCTGTGTCCTGGGATCTGTGTCCTGGGATCTGTGTCCTGGGATCTGTGTCCTGGTATCCATAGTTATTTCAGAGGGCATATTTGTGGCTAGTCTTTCATCTGTGTTTAAGATCTGGTTTCCATAGGAGGCAGACGTTTTAGGGTCACACACACACACACACACACACACACACACACACACACACACACACAGACAGACAGACAGACAGACAGACAGACACCACACACACACGCAGACAGACACACACCCACACCACACCCACACAAACACGTTCGAGGGTTCGCCCCAGAGGTCTAAAAACAGAACCTCCAACAAGGTACAGTAAGCTAGGTGGCGACAGATCTGGTTGGTCTATTTCTAGAGCTGAGGTTGTGGAGGTGGCGAATGGCTGCTTCACATGTAAATATTGCCAGAGAGAAAGTGCTTTGATGTTCTCTGTGACCCAAATTAGAAAGACACATATTTTTCGATGTCATGTTTTTTATTTGAACGGATGGGGGTGATTTGGTTCCTAATAACATGAGTCTATATGTGGATATTATTCAGTGGTGTTCTGTGAGACGGGGGCCTCGGTTGGTTCTGAGATGTTTCATCTGTTCAACTGCGGTTCACATTTTAAACATACACAAACACAGGTCACTTCCTTGTGGAAGTGGAGGATTCTATTCTAGAACATAATAGTACCGTGGAGCATTCTAGAACGCAGTGGAACACATTCTAGAAGACAAAGGTTCCATTCAGGCTGCAGTACAGTGTAGTATTTCCAACCTGCTATCCCACCGTTAGACTCGTACGACGCCCCAGAAGAGAAGGAGGAGGGGGGGAGGGGGGGGGGGGGGGGGTTGAAGCTGAGCTAGGCTTGAAGCCTGGCTTCTGTTCCTCCAGGAGTCTATTTCCAGACCTCCATTCCTGGCTCTGCCCTGCCTCCTTCTGAGGAGGAGAAACTCTCCCTGCCTCTTTACAGTGGTGAGCGCTCCTAACCCTAACACCCTGCCATTTACCCTCTTATTAAACTACACACGTTCCCCGTCAAAGACTCTGCTAAAGGTCTCCGTCCTGGGGAGATGTTTGATCCAGGCTGGTAATTGGAGGAGGGGGGGGTTTTGCGAGGGACGTGACATTTTGGGGTATCGTAACTAAGGGAGTTACAGGACTGAATCTCTAATCGTTTTTAATCCCTAATTGTTTATTGTAGCACTGGGGAGGCCAGTGTAGATGATGGGGTCGTTGTTTTAACTGGGGAGGCCAGTGTAGATGATGGGGTCGTTGTTTTAACTGGGGAGGCCAGTGTAGATGATGGGGTCATGTTTTAACTGGGGAGGCCAGTGTAGATGATGGGGTCGTTGTTTTAACTGGGGAGGCCAGTGTAGATGATGGGGTCGTTGTTTTAACTGGGGAGGCCAGTGTAGATGATGGGGTCGTTGTTTTAACTGGGGAGGCCAGTGTAGATGATGGGGTCATGTTTTAACTGGGGAGGCCAGTGTAGATGATGGGGTCGTTGTTTTAACTGGGGAGGCCAGTGTAGATGATGGGGTCGTTGTTTTAACTGGGGAGGCCAGTGTAGATGATGGGGTCGTTGTTTTAACTGGGGAGGCCAGTGTAGATGATGGGGTCGTTGTTTTAACTGGGGAGGCCAGTGTAGATGATGGGGTCGTTGTTTTAACTGGGGAGGCCAGTGTAGATGATGGGGTCGTTGTTTTAACTGGGGAGGCCAGTGTAGATGATGGGGTCATGTTTTAACTGGGGAGGCCAGTGTAGATGATGGGGTCGTTGTTTTAACTGGGGAGGCCAGTGTAGATGATGGGGTCATGTTTTAACTGGGGAGGCCAGTGTAGATGATGGGGTCATGTTTTAACTGGGGAGGCCAGTGTAGATGATGGGGTCGTTGTTTTAACTGGGGAGGCCAGTGTAGATGATGGGGTCATGTTTTAACTGGGGAGGCCAGTGTAGATGATGGGGTCGTTGTTTTAACTGGGGAGGCCAGTGTAGATGATGGGGTCGTTGTTTTAACTGGGGAGGCCAGTGTAGATGATGGGGTCGTTGTTTTAACTGGGGAGGCCAGTGTAGATGATGGGGTCGTTGTTTTAACTGCAGAAACTCCGGTTTTGTCCCGTGCATCAAGCATGATATGATATGATATCTCCTTTGGTGGAGCATGTTAATGGTTAATGGCAGGTGTTTCTCCTGTAGGACTGACTGTGTTTGTCGTCTGACAGTCTTGTTGGGAAAGTGACTATCATTTCAATCTGGGCAAAG
>NW_028152912.1:5000-20000 GCF_951799395.1 Argentina silus | reverse complement strand
CCAGCAACAGTCCCTCTGTGCTTCTCCATCTGTAATTACAGTGTTCCTGTTTAGGGTGAATCAGCCAATCAGGCGTGGTGTATAACCAACTCTTAATGAGCCTATCAGAGCCTCCCCACAGCTGGCACGACAGACACGCCCCAAGTGCAGGGCTGGACGCCACCATTCGTGTGTTTACAGCATGCTTATGATTAGTTTATGTTTGTGTGTGTGTGTGTGTGTGTGTGTGTGTGTGTGTGTGTGTGTGTGTGTGTGTGTGTGTGTGTGTGTGTGGGTTGGACGCCAGAGTTTATGTGTTTATGCTTATGATTAGTTTATGTGTGTGTGTGTGTGTGTGTGTGTGTGTGTGTGTGTGTGTGTGTGTGTGTGTGTGTGTGTGTGTGTGTGTGTGTGTGTGTGTGTGTGTGTGGGTTGGACACCACAGTTTATGTGTTTATGCTTATGATTAGTATATGTTTATGTGTGAGGAGTTATTTATAGAGATGAATGAAAGAGATGGGAGGGGGGGGTTAAGGTTAGGGTTATGTGACCATCCCCTCAAGGGCTAGGGCTAGGATTGGAGTTAGGGTTAGGATTAGGGTTAAGGTTAGTTCTAGGATTGGGGCTAGGGCTACTGTAGGTTTAGGGTAAGGGCAAGGTTTGGAGTTAGGGTTAGGGCTAGGGTTGGGGCTAGGGTTGGGGCTAGGGTTAGGGTTGGGGCTAGGATTAGGGCTTGGGCTAGGGTTTGATGTAGTATTTTGCTCCTCTGATGGTGATGTTGTCGTTTGTGTGGATCCTCACAGGGCATCCGAGGCTTCCCTGGGCTGGCCGGGCCTGTCGGACCTCAGGTAACACACACCTTTAAATTACCTCCTACCTCAGAAACACACCTTTAAACTACCTCCTACCTCAGTAACACACCTTTAAACTACCTCCTACCTCAGTAACACACCTTTAAACTACCTCCTACCTCAGAAACACACCTTTAAACTACCTCCTACCTCAGTAACACACCTTTAAACTACCTCCTACCTCAGGTAACACACATGTAAAAGATGACACAAACAAAACGACCTTATATCACATATAAGGCTTAATGTCCTCTCTGATACAAACAGCCCCTCGCTCTCAGAGTCATGGTCATTAACCGGTTATCACCAGGGGAGGCTGGTGGAGGTAGAAATCGGAGGACGGGCTCATTGGGGGAAGAATGAATGAGGAATGGTATCAAAAACGTTTAATTCCGTTCCATTCCGTTCCGTCCTCCGATTTCTACCTCCACCAGCCTCCCCTGGGCTGAGCCTTGGTGTCATCATCCTGCTGAGACAGCAATTGTGTGTAGAGACTTCCTGTTTAAAACTTAAATCCTTGTTTGTGACGTGATAGGGTGAGATAGGCGTGTCTGGACCAATGGGGTTGACAGGACTGCAAGGACCAATGGTAGGTCTGGGACTTCAGCTCCACCTCTAACTGTTCTACTGTATGTACTGATTTGGACGTATTCTCCAGAATCATCCTCTACATTTGGAAATGTCATCATTTAAAATTATCTTCTTTTTCTCCACAATGAATAAGAGTTAAACTATGCTCTGCTATAGGAGTTAAACTATGCTCTGCTATAAGAGTTAAACTATGCTCTGCTATAAGAGTTAAACTATGCTCTGCTATAGGAGTTAAACTATGCTATGCTATAGGAGTTAAACTATGCTCTGCTATAGGAGTTAAACTATGCTCTGCTATAAGAGTTAAACTATGCTCTGCTATAGGAGTTAAACTATGCTATGCTATAGGAGTTAAACTATGCTCTGCTATAAGAGTTAAACTATGCTCTGCTATAGGAGTTAAACTATGCTCTGCTATAGGAGTTAAACCATGCATACTGAGTGGATGTCCCTGACGTGGTCATGGTTGAAGCTATTTCCTGTGTACGTGGTCATGGTTTAGCATGCAGTCCTACAACCACATGATCAGAAGCAGCTGTGGTTATTCTAGAAAACCCTGTGGCTTCTATATGTACTTCACAGGAAGGCAGACTTCCTGAACTTTAAGAGAAATGAGATTGACCTATTTTTTTTATTTTTGTTTCATCTTTCGGTTCATCTTTCGGTTCATCTTTCTTGGCAGTTGAAGGGGCCTGAAAGGCCTCACTTTTTCAACATGTTGATATGGTTTTGGTTTTTGTTGACGTGTTTGTTTGTGTTCAGGGTATCCAGGGTCCTATTGGTTCACCTGGATCTGACGGGCGGGAAGGGTCAAAGGTAAACAATGAACCCTAGCCCCTATTCTAATAGTATGTGTGTGTGTGTCTGTGTGCGTGTGCGTGTGTGCGTGTGAGTGTGTGTATATGTGTGTCAGTGTGTGTGTGTGTGTGTGTGTGAGTGTGTGTATATGTGTGTCAGTGTGTGTGTGTGTGTGTGTGTGTGTGTGTGTGTGTGTGTGTGTGTGTGTGTGTGTGTGTGTGTGTGTGTGTTAACCTGTGTTTCTCCATGTGTAGGGGATCCCAGGGCAGCGTGGGTCAGAAGGCCTTCCTGGGGCACCTGGACTACAGGTATGTCGCCTTAACCGCTTAGAGGCTGCTGCGTGTGTGTGTGTGTGTGTGTGTGCGTGTGCGCGTGTGTGTGTGTGTGTGTGTGTGTGTGTGTGAGCCTTCGAATACAGGTGTCACATCACTCAGCATCATCACTCCCTTCACTCGTCATCAGACTGAAACCTGTGATTGTGTTTGTCTGTGTGGTTCCTGTACCAGTCACCTTCCTGTACCAGTCACCTTCCCCCATAATCACAGACAACCTGGACGACACGGACAGGAAATAGCTTCCTCTGTGTGTGGCTTAGTTTGGCTCCTGACACACAGAGAAAAATGTGTGTGTATATAGTATGTGTGTGATTATTGTGATGTCATACTCAAGTTAAACCCAAAGTTAAGATGAACCCGAGGTTCAGTTAAATCTGAGGTTCGGTTAAACCGGAGGTTCGGTTAAATCTGAGGTTCGGTTAAACCGGAGGTTCGGTTAAACCCGAGGTTCAGTTAAACCGGAGGTTCGGTTAAACCGGAGGTAAACTAAATGTTTGTGTTGTACCAGGGGGAGCCGGGAGAGACGGGGGGTCAAGGGCCACCTGGTGATAGAGGCCTGCCAGGGTTCAAAGGTCATAAGGTAATGAATGATAAAACATCATGATACTGTACCAAGTGTTTGTATTTCCACATGGATGTTTGTAGTTCTCACATCATGACTTTAATATAAAGAACTACATTTGGTCTTGTTTTCAGGGGGATTCTGGGATAGCTGGTCCTCCAGGAGGTCAGGTACTGTAACTATTCTATTCTCCACCTCCAACACATCCGAGGTCCAGTCCTTGTAGCTCATTAACACTCATCCAGGGGAGGCTGATGGGGGT
The DNA here is from genome assembly GCF_951799395.1 of Argentina silus. Classification (NCBI taxonomy): domain Eukaryota; kingdom Metazoa; phylum Chordata; class Actinopteri; order Argentiniformes; family Argentinidae; genus Argentina; species Argentina silus. The sequence continues at coordinate 16,622 of NW_028152912.1, read as the reverse complement.
AGAAATCGGAGGATGGACTCATTGTAATGCATGGGAGGGAATGTGTGTTTGATACCATTTCTCATGTTTGATATTGTTCCTCATTCCATTCCATGCATTACAATGACCTCCACCAGCCTCCCCTGCACTTATCATGCATTGGTCAGGACTGCAGAGTCACTACCAATCTTCCGCCGTAGATTGAAGACCCATCTCTTCAGGCTACATCTTAACGGTCCCTCCTAAAGACCTCTTCACCCCCACTACCCCCCTGTACTAACCCTAACCCTAACCCTAAAGACCTCTTCACCTCCACTACCCCCCTGTACTAACCCTAACCCTAGAGACCTCTTCATCCCCACTACCCCCCTGTACTAACCCTAACCCTAACCCTAGAGACCTCTTCACCCCCACTACCCCCCTGTACTAACCCTAACCCTAACCCTAGAGACCTCTTCACCCCCACTACCCCCCTGTACTAACCCTAACCCTAAAGACCTCTTCACCCCTACGAACCCCCTGTACTAACCCTAACCCTAACCCTAAAGACCTCTTCACCCCCACTAACCCCCTGTACTAACCCTAACCCTAACCCTAGAGACCTCTTCATCCCCACTACCCCCCTGTACTAACCCTAACTCTAGAGACCTCTTCACCCCCACTACCCCCCTGTACTAACCCTAACCCTAACCCTAAAGACCTCTTCACCCCCACTACCCCCCTGTACAGTTTCTCTCCTGTTAATAAAAAAATAATAATAATAAATCTTTCTTCTAGCATTATGACTGCCTATGGCCGCTGGTCTGAGCATTGATTACTTTATCTTATGATGACTGATGTTCAGATGATTCACTTACTTAAACAAATGTATTTGTTGTAAGTCACTTTGGATAAAGGCGTCTGCTAAATGCCATCAATGTCAATGTGAATGTAGTCAATGAGGTAATGTTGCAGCTTGTCAGTCATGGTGACCTTTACCCTCTTGTTGTTCCAGGGTCAGAGAGGCAACGATGGGGAGCCAGGGACCCCTGGAGCTCAGGTACCTGACCTTTCACCTGTCACATTTCACCTTTCACCTCCCACTGCTGCTTGGGAGGCATGCATACAGGACAGGTAACAGGACCTTTATCACAGTAAAACTCCATGCTCTCTCTCTCTCCCTCTCTCTCTCTCTCTCTCTCTCTCTCTCTCTCCCTCCCTATCTCTCTCCCTCCCTCTCTCTCTCTCTCTCTCTCTCTCTCTCTCCCTCCCTCTCTCTCTCCCTCCCTCTCTCTCTCCCTCTCTCTCTCTCTCTCTCCCTCTCTCTCTCTCTCTCTCTCTCTCTCTCTCTCTCTCTCTCTCTCTCTCCCTCTCTCCCTCCCTCCCTCTCTCTCTCTCTCTCTCTCTCTCTCTCTCTCTCTCTCTCTCTCTCCCTCTCTCTCTCTCTCTGTCTCTGTAGGGTGAAGCTGGACTGAGAGGAAGCAAAGGAGAGGTGAGTTGTTGTGTATAACATCCATATTCATATTGCACGCACACACACACACAAATTGTGTGCACACACAATCACACACACACACAAACGCACACGCACACACACACATATGCATACACACACACAAACGCACACGCACACACAAACGCACACGCACACAGACACATATGCATACACACACACACGCACACACACACACACACACACGCACACATGCACATGCACATACAGACACACATGCATACACACACACACACACACACACACACATGCTTGGTGTAGTTCAGACAACATTAGATGAAGAGATTCCTTCCTGCTTCACACCTTCAGCTCTGCTGAGAACACAATCACACACACACACACATATGCATACACACACACCTACCTCCCCCAGCCTCCTCTAGTGGAGACAACCATAGCAATGGAGGCTAGCCATTCCAGCGCTAGCAACATGACAGCAACATGACAGCACCATCTAGCTCTCTGATTGGTTGAGATGTGTTGGTTGTGACTCCTCCCTGTCAGAGAGGCGAGGCAGGCGACATTGGAGCCAGAGGGGCTGATGGGAAGAAAGGAGACGCAGGGCTGACGGGCGTGGCCGGGCCTAGAGGATTCCCCGGCCAGGACGGGTTACCAGGGCAACCAGGTGTACCGGGTTACCCAGGGAAACCTGTGAGTGAGACAATGTCTTTTGTTAAAGGCATGCAAGCACACACACGCAAGCACCTATACACACACACACACACACACACACACACACACACACTAGGCCTGTCCTAATACTTGGCCTAGTGTGTGTGTGTGTGTGTGTGTGTGCATCCTTCTGTCCTCCTTTCTTGATAAAATCATCAATCTCACATGGTTGGATTGGTCTCAGCAAAGTTTCTGCTCCATTGCCAATCTACCAATCACACCGTGTCAGATGATCTCTCCTAGGAAGGAGACAGAAGGATGGATGCATTTGGAAGAGAACTCAAACAGTGTCACCTCAAACCTATCCTTCTCTGATCTGAGCAACCTGTTTTTCAGGGGAAGCCACCGACGGAAGACTACCTTATGAAGATTTGTGCTAACGTCCTTCGGAGTATGTGTTCCTGATATTGTGCATGCTGTTTGACCGTTCTGTCCACAGTCCTGTGGCCGTACATAGATGGACTCCTGTGGTTAGACTCTAACATACGTAGGTGGACTGGTGTGTTACTGTAACATACGTAGGTGGACTGGTGTGTTACTGTAACATACGTAGGTGGACTGGTGTGTTACTGTAACATACGTAGGTGGACTGGTGTGTTACTGTAACATACGTAGGTGGACTGGTGTGTTACTGTAACATACGTAGGTGGACTGGTGTGTTACTGTAACTTACGTAGGTGGACTGGTGTGTTACTGTAACATACGTAGGTGGACTGGTGTGTTACTGTAACATACGTAGGTGGACTGGTGTGTTACTGTAACATACGTAGGTGGACTGGTGTGGTTAGACATCTCTAACATGAGAGAGGCTTTGGAAAGCATTGGATGTTTTTTTATTACACAAGGATTTTGAGGTATTGTGAAATGTCAGGATGTCAGTAACTATATGTATATCCCTACACACACGCACACACACACACACGCACACACACACACTCACACACACACACACACACACACACACTCTCAGACACAAACACACACACTCTCAGACACAAACACAACACACACACACACACACACACACACACACACACACACACACACACACACACACACGCACACACACTGAGTTGACCAAACTCGGTGGAAACATCTGGAGTAGCAGAGCAACTTTCATTTCTGCATTTGAGTGTGAACCACCAGTAACTGTCAGTGTTGCTTCTACCATCTGTTCACCTCTCTGAGGGCACGGAATCACAGCCACAGCCACAGCCACAGCCACAGCCCCGCCCCACCCCACCCCACCCCACCGCTGGGGGGCTGACACTCAGGCTGGTGCCATTTCTCCCTCCACCAGCCTCCCCTGACTTACCATTCCATCACATGCATTGAACAGAATGAGGAATGCTATCAAACACATTACACACCCGGCCTCTGATTTCTACCTCCACCAGCCTCCCCTGGTTAATACCATACCAGTAGAATGAGGATCGTGCCTCACAACACAGCCAGTAGGTTGCTGTTACCATAGGGACAGCCTCAGTAGAATGGTGAGCACCTCCAGACCACAGTCACACAGCCTCTTATCATCCCCACTCATCCAACCACATCTGAAAGATTACATTTTGAAAATGCTGCAGTTCAACTCATGGAGCTGAAGATGTGTAGATAATATCACATCATCACATTATGGGGCAGTTTTTCCCAGACGAGCCGCGGTCCAGAAAGCACTTTCAATAGAATGATAGAAATAGAGTAACAATAAAAGAGCATAAAACTAGATTTTCTACCGTAGGACTTGGCTTAACCTGGGTCTTATGACAAACGATGGACAGACAAACGCTGATCCCCGGAGACCGCCGCTGAAACGCGCTGGAAGTGGAATTCAACACCAACCAGCGTACAGTAAACATGTTGTTCCCCTAGAATGACCTTTAACCTGTGACCTCTGACCTCTACCCCCCCCAGACGAACTCCCCCAGCTCCTCCAGATGGTCTCCCCCAGAGGAGGAGGGTGCGGTCGGTGTGAGGCGGTGACCGGCCCCCCCGGGGACCCCGGCCCTCCAGGACCTAAAGGCCCCAGTGGGACACCTGGTTACCCAGGCAGGGCAGGGCCACAGGGGTACTCCGGACAGCCAGGACGCAGGGGGGCCGAGGGGGTCAAAGGTAACACTGGGACGGGGTTTAGATAGATATACAGAAGATAGATAGATAGATAGACAGACAGACAGACAGACAGACAGACAGACAGACAGACAGACAGACAGACAGACAGGCAGGCAGGCAGGCAGGCTGGCAGACAGGCAGGCTGGCAGGCAGACAGACAGACAGACAGGCAGGCAGGCTGGCAGGCAGACAGACAGACAGACAGACAGACAGGCAGACAGGCAGGCAGACCTTGTGCTCTGGTGATTGGCTGACCTTGTTAACCCTTTCCTCTGGTGTTTAGGTGATGTGGGACCGGTGGGCTTGAAGGGATCCAAGGGGGAGGGAGACAGAGGGTTACCAGGTGCTCCTGGAACGGCAGGTAAGACCCCCCCCTCTCAATGATGCATCCCAACCTTCACTGCACTGCTCTGTATGGACATCCTGAAGATCCTGACCTGTGGAGAGTCCTGTGTAGCTGTTTCCTTGGTTGTTTCACACCAGGGGAGGCCGGTGGAGGTAGAAATCAGAGGACAGGCTCATTGTAATGCATGGAATTGAATGAGGAATGATATCAAATACACGTTTAATTCCATTCCATGCATTACAATGAGCCCGTCCTCCGATTTCTACCTCCACCAGCCTCCCCTGGTTCCCACTGATACTTTATGTGAGAACCAGTCCCACTCTAAGAGCTGTGTTCACCCCCGCCCCCCCCCCCTCCAACCCTAACCCTAAACCTAACTCTCTAACCCCCCCCCCTCCCCCAGGTCTCCAGGGTCCCAGAGGCCGTGATGGGGAGGGTCTTCCAGGACCTCCAGGTGACTCAGGGAAGCCCGGGTCCCCCGGTACCCCAGGGAAGAGAGGCCCTCCTGGGGCCACGGGTGTGTGTGACCCAGCCTCCTGCTACCAGGCCTACGTCCTTCAGCAGGAACACTACAGCAAAGGACCCTACAACAAAGGACCCAACTTCTAGCCCTCCTAACCCTAGTCCAACCCACCTACCCAACACAGGACATTCTGGCCTAACTTCTAGCCCTCCTAACCCTAGTCCAACCCACCCACCCAACACAGGACATTCTGACCCAACTTCTAGCCCTCCTAACCCTAGTCCAACCCACCCACCCAACACAGGACATTCTGACCCAACTTCTAGCCCTCCTAACCCTAGTCCAACCCACCCACCCAACACAGGACATTCTGACCTAACTTCTAGCCCTCCTAACCCTAGTCCAACCCACCCACCCAACACAGGACATTCTGACCTAACTTCTAGCCCTCCTAACCCTAGTCCAACCCACCCACCCAACACAGGACATTCTGACCTAACTTAGCGAACAACTCTGACTAGACCGAGTCTTGGACTGCTGACTAAGAGGTCCTGGTTCACTCAGACTAGAGGCATCAACACTGAGGAGAGCAGAGGGACAGAGGGACGTCACAGAGGGACAGAGGGACATCACAGAGGGACAGAGGGACGTCACAGAGGAGCAGAGGGACATCACAGAGGAGCAGAGGGACATCACAGAGGAGCATCACAGAGGGACAGAGGGACGTCACAGAGGGACAGAGGGACATCACAGAGGGACATCACAGAGGAGCAGAGGGACATCACAGAGGAGCAGAGGGACATCACAGAGGAGCATCACAGAGGGACAGAGGGACATCACAGAGGGACAGAGGGACATCACAGAGGAGCATCACAGAGGGACATCACAGAGGGACGTCACAGAGGGACAGAGGGACATCACAGAGGGACATCACAGAGGAGCAGAGGGACATCACAGAGGAGCAGAGGGACATCACAGAGGAGCATCACAGAGGGACAGAGGGACATCACAGAGGGACAGAGGGACATCACAGAGGAGCATCACAGAGGGACATCACAGAGGGACGTCACAGAGGGACATCACAGAGGGACATCACAGAGGGACAGAGGGACGTCACAGAGGGACAGAGGGACATCACAGAGGGACGTCACAGAGGGACATCACAGAGGAGCAGAGGGACATCACAGAGGGACATCACAGAGGGACGTCACAGAGGGACATCACAGAGGGACGTCACAGAGGGACATCACAGAGGGACATCACAGAGGGACGTCACAGAGGGACATCACAGAGGGACGTCACAGAGGGACATCACAGAGGAGCAGAGGGACATCACAGAGGAGCAGAGGGACATCACAGAGGGACAGAGGGACGTCACAGAGGGACATCACAGAGGAGCAGAGGGACGTCACAGAGGGACATCACAGAGGAGCAGAGGGACATCACAGAGGAGCAGAGGGACATCACAGAGGGACAGAGGGACATCACAGAGGGACATCACAGAGGGACAGAGGGACGTCACAGAGGGACAGAGGGACATCACAGAGGGACATCACAGAGGGACAGAGGGACATCACAGAGGGACATCACAGAGGAGCAGAGGGACATCACAGAGGGACATCACAGAGGGACAGAGGGACATCACAGAGGGACATCACAGAGGAGCAGAGGGACATCACAGAGGGACATCACAGAGGGACAGAGGGACATCACAGAGGGACATCACAGAGGAGCAGAGGGACATCACAGAGGGACATCACAGAGGAGCAGAGGGACATCACAGAGAAGCAGAGGGACAGAGGGACATCACAGAGGAGCAGAGGGACATCACAGAGGGACATCACAGAGGAGCAGAGGGACATCACAGAGGGACATCACAGAGGAGCAGAGGGACATCACAGAGGGACATCACAGAGGAGCAGAGGGACATCACAGAGGGACATCACAGAGGAGCAGAGGGACATCACAGAGAAGCAGAGGGACATCACAGAGGGACATCACAGAGGAGCAGAGGGACATCACAGAGAAGCAGAGGGACATCACAGAGGGACATCACAGAGGGACATCACAGAGGGACATTACAGAGAAGCAGAGGGACATTACAGAGAAGCAGAGGGACATCACAGAGGGACAGAGGGACATTACAGAGAAGCAGAGGGACATCACAGAGGGACAGAGGGACATCACAGAGGGACAGAGGGACATTACAGAGAAGCAGAGGGACATCACAGAGGGACAGAGGGACATCACAGAGGGACAGAGGGACATCACAGAGGAGCAGAGGGACATCACAGAGGGACATCACAGAGGGACAGAGGGACATCACAGAGGGACAGAGGGACATCACAGAGGGACAGAGGGACATCACAGAGGGACATCACAGAGGAGCAGAGGGACATCACAGAGGAGCAGAGGGACATCACAGAGGAGCAGAGGGACATCACAGAGAAGCAGAGGGACATTACAGAGAAGCAGAGGGATGTGGATGTTGAAACAGGTTTCATGATTCATGAGTTCCAGGTCAGACATGGCAGACGGAGGAGAAGTGAGGAGCGTTGCGCCATCATGGTCACAGGGTCACGAACCGCAGCGCTGCAGCGTGACCTACATCCCTGCGCCCTGCGCCCTGCGCCCTGCGCCCTGCGGTGGGGGCTGGGGCTTTAGTTACCGTGGTGCTGGTGCTGATGGTCATGTTCTTTCAACTTAATGCACTGCCTTAAAAACTACCTCTCTGCTGAATCTGAGGCATAACACGTGAAACTGGCAGATACATAAAACATACATACATACATACATACATACATACATACATACAACATACATACATACATACATACATACATACATACAACATACATACATACATACATACATACATACATACATACATACATACATACATAACATGACAGGGAATAGGTAGCTGTTGTGAGACATTATCTTCTACGGGACCCTCAGGATGTGTGGTTTGTTTAAATACAAGACACAAGAATATCATCTGTTACGATGAACCAGAATCATAAATCAGAGTCATCATTTCATTCTAGCCTGCTACACCTTCAACACAATCCTCTCACCCATTACCCTTTCTTCTACTTTGGTTTTTTTCTAAGTACTATATTTTGATGACTTGTTAAAATATTTGTTTTTATATATTTAATTTCTTCCCTTTTTGTCAGATTTGCTTCTGGATGACTTTTGTGTATTTTTTGCTCCATGTCTTTCATTGCCTTTTCTTATTTTGCCTTTTGCATTTCAAAACACATGTAGACATTTTCTTCAAAGTATTTTCTCATCAGACATTCAAAGCACTGCTGACTGTCAAGTCTTTTTTGAAATAAACATTGTTTTGTAATCTGTGTATCCTGAAGGTTAAATCATATCTGGCTTGGTAACATCGCAGCCTACAGTGATCCTGGGCCTTCCTCCTGCCCACCCAACCAGCATGCTGGAGGCTCTAGCTCTACACCAGGGGAGGCTAGGGGAGGTGGAAATCGGAGGCCAGGCTCATTGTAATGCATGGAATGAAATGAGTATTCTGTTCCATGCATTACAATGAGCCTGTCCTCCGATTTCTACCTCCCCCAGCCTCCCCTGACATTCACCCACATATACAGCAATGAGACAAGACAGATCATCAAAAATACCCCAAAATCTATCTCTCAAATAAATGAGATAAAAAAACACAAAAGAGGATGATGCAAAACACAGAGTTTAAAGAGCAGAGGCAGAGGAGCCAGCCCCGCCCCGCCCCTCCCGCCAGCCCCTCCCCTTCCCGGCACACTTCCCCAGCAGAAGCAGCGCCACCTCTCACACTCCACCACAACCACCAACACCCCCACCCACCCACCCAGCCATCCACCCAGCCCGGCTCCCTGTCACCACCCCAGCACCCAGCTCACTACTGTTCACTCAAACTGTTTCAGAGGGCCAGTGAAGGTCACGATGGTATGTATGGATGTTTATATTATGTTTATATTATGTGTGTGTGTGTGTGGGGGGGGTAACACTTTCAATGCAGACACTCTATTGAAGATGAAGGTGCTCTTTGGTCTAGAAGTAGCCTTGGCTTAGTCTAGGTCTGGGGAAGGGTTAGGGTTAGGGTAACTTTTTTTATTTTTTAATCTTTATATTTTCTTATTAGCCCAGCCACCCTTTTTGTTGGATTTGTTTTGATAGTTTGTACATAAACAATTTATCTACAAGGTACTTTTAAAAAATATATATTATTAGATTTTATTTTTTACACATTATAAAGTAACTTCACACTTTTCTTGTGTGTTGACAGGCGGAGATCATGGACTTTGGAGACGAGTACGAGAAGTTCAAGGCGTTTTCTGAAAACTACGACTACAACGACACGGACGACAGCTACGTGGTCACCGGGATGGTCACGCTGTGCGACAAGACGGACGTCAACCGCTTCGGCGCGCGCTTCATCCCTGTCTTCTACTACGCCAACTTCCTGCTCAGCCTGCTGGGAAACGGCCTGGTCCTCTACATCATCTACATGTACGAGAAGCTCAACACGGTCACCAACATCTTCCTCCTGAACCTGGTGGTCTCGGACCTCATCTTCGCCTCCAGCCTCCCCTTCTTGGCCACCTACCACTCCTCCGAGTGGATCTTCGGCGCGGCGCTGTGTAAGGTCGTGGGCAGCGTCTACTTCGTGGGCTTCTACTCCTCCATCCTCTTCCTCACGCTGATGACCTTCGACCGCTACCTCGCCGTGGTGCACGCGGTGGCGGCCGCGCGGAGCCGCAGGACGCTGTACGCGTGCGTGGCGTCGGCGGTGGTGTGGGTGGTCAGCGTCCTGGCGAGCGTGAAGGAGCTGGTCCTCTACGACGTGTGGGAGCACGAGACGCAGGGGGTCATGTGCGAGGAGAGAGGCTACCGTCAGGAGGTCATGGACCGGTGGCATCTGTTCGGTTACTACCAGCAGTTCCTGATCTTCTTCCTGGTCCCGCTGGTCATGGTCATGTACTGCTACGCCAGGATCACGCTGACCGTCATGGCCACCCGGATGACGGAGAAGTGCCGGGCGGTCAAGCTGATCTTCGTGATCATTTTCACGTTCTTCGTCTGCTGGACTCCGTACAACGTGGTGATTCTGCTGAAGGCGCTGAAGATCCAGGGGGGCGGGAGCGGGTCGGAGGCGTGTTCGGACACGCTGGACTACGCGCTGTACGTGACGCGGAACATCGCCTACCTCTACTGCTGCGTCAGTCCCGTCTTCTACACCTTCGTGGGGAAGAAGTTCCAGAGCCACTTCAGGAAGCTGCTGTCCAAGCACATCCCCTGTCTGAAGGACAACCTCCTCAGGAGCAGCCACAGCAGCAGGAGCACGTCCTGCAGAACTCCACACACCTTGACGGAGTATTAGAGGAGGAGAGATGTGAGAGAGGATGGTTGGTGTGTACAGGACCAGTCAAAAGTTTGGACACACCTTCTCATTCAATGGTTTTTCTTTATTTTTATTATTTTCTACATTGTAGATTAATATTGAAGACATCAAAACTATGAAGGAACACATATGGAATTATGTAGTAAACAAAAAAGTGTTAAACAAACCAGAATATGTTTTAGATTTTAGATTCTTCAAAGTAGCCACCTTTTGCTTTGATGACAGCTTTTGACACTCTTGGCAAGATGTGTCCAAACGTCTGACTGGTCCTGTATGTTAATAACTGGATCTGATGTCCTGCTTGGTTTGCGATGTAAAGGCTGTTTTATTCATGTTCTCAGTCTCAGTGACAGAAACAACATAACGTGTAAATGCATTTCTGTTTGATTTTTTGCGCCTGTAAAAAAGTCCTTGGGTTAGGGTTAGTAGCAAAGTAGCATAGCACAGCATTAGATTAGATTAGATTAGATTAGATTCAACTTTATTGTCATTGTGCAGAGTACAAGTACAGAGACAACGAAATGCAGTTAGCGTCTAACCAGAAGTGTAAAAAAGCAGAAAGTGCAATGAACAGTATATACAGGTAGTGCAGTATATGAGCAGTAAGTAGTGCAGTATAATATAAGTAGTGCAGTGTAAGCAGTATATGAATAAGCAGTAGCATTATAGCAGAATAAATAGGTTGCAGTATGAACAGTGTAGCAGCATATGAGCTGTATAGGTAATGCAGTCTAGCAGTATATATGTATTAACAGTAACATTAAGGTAGATAGCAGAATAAATATAAATATGGAATGCCGTATGAACAGTATAAACAGGTATGTACAGATATGTGCAGTGTATTAACAGTAGTATTAAAGAAAATATAGGGATATGTGCATTATGAACAGCATTAGTAGCAAAACAAAAATATATATAAATTATATTTGTAAATGTACAATATCTCAAATATTTTCTATTAGATGTACATAATAATTACTTTGTGAAAGTTTACTATAACTCCAGTTATACAATGGAATTATTCAACAAAACAATGAAATAAAAGACATTATCAAGTGGTTTTGTCTGTTTGTGTTATTTTGCTAACAATTCTGGCCTAATTATAAACCTCATTATAAACCTCATTATAAACCACTGAGCTGAACATGTTTATTTGT
>NW_028152913.1:17500-19646 GCF_951799395.1 Argentina silus | reverse complement strand
GGAATATACCATTCAGGGAGAGGGAGCAGATATGGAACCATTCCACCAACCACTGGAGAAAACTGGGTCAGAACTGGGTCAGAACTGGGTCTGGACTGGGTCAGAACTGGGTCTGGACTGGGTCTGGACTGGGTCTGAACTGGGTCTGGACTGGGTCTGAACTAGGTCTGGACTGGGTCTGGACTGAGTCTGGACTGAGTCTGGACTGAGTCTGAACTGGGTCTAGAGTGGGTCTGGAGTGGGTCTGAACTGGGTCTGGACTGGGTCTGAACTGGGTCTGAACTGGGTCTGGAGTGGGTCTGAACTGGGTCTGAACTGGGTCTGAACTGCGTCTGGACTGGGTCTGAACTGGGTCTGGAGTGGGTCTGGACTGGGTCTGAACTGGGTCTGAACAGGGTCTGAACTGGGTCTGGAGTGGGTCTGAACTGGGTCTGAACTGGGTCTGAACTGGGTCTGGAGTGGGTCTGAACTGGGTCTAAACTGGGTCTGAACTGGGTCTGGAGTGGGTCTGAACTGGGTCTGAACTGGGTCTGAACTGCATCTGGACTGGGTCTGAACTGGGTCTGGACTGGGTCTGGACTGGGTCTGAACTGGGTCTGGAGTGGGTCTGGACTGGGTCTGAACTGGGTCTGAACAGGGTCTGAACTGGGTCTGGAGTGGGTCTGAACTGGGTCTGAACTGGGTCTGGAGTGGGTCTGAACTGGGTCTAAACTGGGTCTGAACTGGGTCTGGAGTGGGTCTGAACTGGGTCTGAACTGGGTCTGAACTGCGTCTGGACTGGGTCTGAACTGGGTCTGGACTGGGTCTGAACTGGGTCTGAACTGGGTCTGGAGTGGGTCTGAACTGGGTCTGAACTGGGTCTGGAGTGGGCTTGATGTTGAGGAGAAACAAGAAAAAGGTCAAAGAGAAACAAGTCTTGTACCAAATGTTTCTGAATTGTAATCTTATTTTTGTGCTTTTTCTTGAACTTCAAATCATCTCTGGACTCAAGATTAGACTAGATTAGATTAGATTAGATTAGATTAGATTAGATTAGATTAGATTAGATTAGATTAGATTAGATTAGATTAGATTAGATTAGATTAGATTACATTCACAGAGTGCAAGTACTGAGACAACTAAATGTAGTTTGGTATCTAACCAGAACATGCAAATAGTGCCATAGTGCAAAAGACAGTGCATGGTATTACAGTATTACAGTATTACAGTATGAAGTATTACAGTATAAAGTATTACAGTATTACAGTATTACAGTATTACAGTATTACAGTATGAAGTATTACAGTATGAGGTATTACAGTATTACAGTATGAAGTATTACAGTATTACAGTATGAGGTATTACAGTATTACAGTATTACAGTATGAAGTATTACAGTATTACAGTATGAAGTATTACAGTATGAGGTATTACAGTATTAGGTATTACAGTATTACAGTATGAAGTATTACAGTATTACAGTATGAGGTATTACAGTATGAAGTATTACAGTATTACAGTATGAAGTATTACAGTATGAGGTATTACAGTATTACAGTATGAGGCATTACAGTATGAGGTATTACAGTATGAGGTATTACAGTATGAAGTATTACAGTATTACAGTATGAAGTATTACAGTATGAGGTATTACAGTATTACAGTATGAGGTATTACAGTATGAGGTATTACAGTATTACAGTATGAGGTATTACAGTATGAGGTATTACAGTATGAGGTATTACAGTATTACAGTATGAGGTATTACAGTATGAGGTATTACAGTATTACAGTATGAGGTATTACAGTAGGAGGTATTACAGTATTACAGTATGAGGTATTACAGTATGAGGTATTACAGTATGAGGTATTACAGTATTACAGTATGAGGTATTACAGTATGAAGTATTACAGTATTACAGTATGAAGTATTACAGTATGAGGTATTACAGTATTACAGTATGAGGTATTACAGTATGAGGTATTACAGTATGAGGTATTATAGTATGAGGTATTACAGTATTACAGTATGAGGTATTACAGTAGGAGGTATTACAGTATTACAGTAGGAGGTATTACAGTAGGAGGTATTACAGTATAAGGTATTACAGTATTACAGTATGAGGTATTACAGTATTACAGTAGGAGGTATTACAGTATAAGGTAT
>NW_028152913.1:12500-15000 GCF_951799395.1 Argentina silus | reverse complement strand
TGGTCTGGTCTGGTCTGGCCTGGCCTGGCCTGGCCTGGCCTGGTCTGGTCTGGTCTGGTCTGGTCTGGTCAGGTCTGGTCTGGTCTGGCCTGTTCTGGTCTGGTCTGGTCTGGTCTGGTTTAGCCTGGTCTGAATAAAGTCACCCTTGGCACTCTGGAATGTTGACAATTTGGCCAACTTTTGACTTTCCTCCTTCGGCCCTGAATGAGTGAAGTAAGTCATTCAGAGTTGAATGGATTGAAACCAAACTCAAGCAGCCCGTTCAGAGTGATTAGATTAGACAGTGACAGCATGGAACAATGATTGTTCACAATCCAAATGTCAATTCAAATGTTGCTACGGTGATTGGAACCTATAGAATTAGAATCATTGTAATCATTCTAATTCCGTGTCGGAATGGTTGATCTGACAGAGAAGCCTGGAGGAATGTCTGTCATCACTGAGGAGTGGGAGGGGCTAGCTGGGGAGGAGTGGGAGGGGCTAGCTGGTGAGGAGTGGGAGGAGCCAGCTGGTGTTTACGGTGTGGCATGGACTCGAGAGGTTAGAGGTCGCTGGTTCCATCCCCACCCCAGGAGGGAGCCAGACGTGAGCTGGTGCAAAAAAAATCTTTCAATAACAGTACCTTCTACATATCTATCTAACAAGAGGGGCAGACAGGAGGACCATCCTCCTGGTGGTCTAGAGAGGAGGACCATCCTCCTGGTGGTCTAGCACCACAGAGGGGCAGACAGGAGGACCATCCTCCTGGTGGTCTAGAGAGGAGGACCATCCTCCTGGTGGTCTAGCACCACAGAGGGGCAGACAGGAGGACCATCCTCCTGGTGGTCTAGAGAGGAGGACCATCCTCCTGGTGGTCTAGAGAGGAGGACCATCCTCCTAGTGGTCTAGCATCACAGAGAGGCAGAGGGTAGAGCAACCGTGCCTGACCTCCTGCCTCCTCGCCTGGCTCCACTCTCAGCCTCTCTGGGGACACTGATTACACATTACTCACCCTATTTGGGGTGGGGGGGGGGGGACCAGCAACTGAGAGGTTAACTATCACAGGGAGGGGCTACAGCCCACATCACCTCCTCCCCTCCCTCCCTCCCTCCCTCCCTCCCTTCACTCAGAAAAAAAACCTCTTACATGACCCCCACCCGTTGCCCCCCATTGGGTGAGCTGGCCGGACTAAAGCCCCCCATTGTTGTCCTTCACATGGGGGGGGGGGGGGTGGTAGCTCAAACACAATCGTGTGATAGGACTTGGCCCTATCTAATCAAGGGCAGGGGGTCACTTCCCAACAACTGGGCAATAAAAGATTATTTCCATCCGCGTAACAGAGGAGCCGTAAGGGAGGGAGGGAGGGACGGGGAGGGAGGGGAGGGGAGGGAAGAGAGAGGAAGTGGGGGAGGGGCGTGGAGCAGAGCAGAGCGGGGGCTGAGGGGGAGAGAGGGGGATAGAGGGGAGGGGGAGAGAGGGAGAGGGGGAGGGGGAGGGAGGGAGGGAGGGAGAGAGAGAAGGAGTGGGAGAGAGAGAGGGAGAGGGAGAGAGAGAGAGAGGAGGGGGGGAGGGAGAGGGAGAGAGAAAGGGAGGGGGAGGGGCTGTCTGTGAGGAGAGGAAGTGAGTTGAAAAAAGGCAGCAGACGGGAACCATCTGGCTGGACGCACACACACACACACACACACACACACACACACACACACACACACACACACACACACACACCCTCTGAAAGGGGCCACTGCCTCCAAGGAATGATTTAAGCCCTTTTTATTTTTTGAAGTTTTTGGAGGCATTTTCTCCTTGGTTGAGATATCAAGGAAAAAAGGAAGAGAGAGAGAGAGAGAGAAAGAGAAGGGGGGGGGGGGGGGGTTGAAGGGGGGGCGGGGGGTTGAAGGGGGGTGAACACAGCTCACAGAGAACTCTCCCTGGGGCTGAGGAGAGAGAGGAGGTGATGTTATCAGCAGGAGGCCGCGGGCCAGAGGAAGCCTCTGTGTTCTACAGTTACAGCCTCACAAACTCTCTCCACGCAGGGAGGAGGGGGTGTGTGTGTGTGGGTGGGTGGGTGTGTGAGGGTGGGTGGGTGGAAGGGTGTGTGTGTGTGTGTGTGTGTGTGTGTGTGTGTGTGTGTGTGTGTGTGTGTGTGTGTGTGTGTGTACATGTGTGTGAGGTCGGGTGGGTGGGTGTGTGTGTGTGTGTGTGTGTGTGTGTGTGTGTGAGGGTGTGGGTGTGTGTGTGTGTGTGTGTGTGTGTGTGTGTGTGTGTGTGTGTGTGTGTGTGTGTAACATTCTAGAGGGCTGAGGGTGACTTTATTAATTGAAAATGCATCAATAATGATGCTTCATTTTGTAGCCAATCAGAGTGTTGTTGCTAGGTAGATACAACATAGAACACCTGGCCCTCTCGGTGGGGAGTGTTCCGGAACTCTTTGGCGGTTGGTGGGTTAAGATATGAATCGGTATCCCTTGACAACTCCCTCCTGTCAGAACCTCTCTCCAGTGAGCATTCGTTAGCTCCACCG
>NW_028152913.1:0-7500 GCF_951799395.1 Argentina silus | reverse complement strand
TTAACGAGACTTTTTGTAGCTTGGTCAATACGCACACATCCCTGTCTTCCTCTCCTCCTCTCCTTCCCTGCTCATTTCCATGTGTATGGCTCGTTAACATGTAAATGCGTCCGGGGACAGATCCAACACCGAGCAGAAAGCCCTCACTTAGTATTCATCCATCACGACCCACAGACGGGCCGAAGGAAACGTGTTGACAAAGATCTCCGAGAGAAACTCAGGTCACGATTAAAACACAAACCCGACGATTTACTTCAGGTTAACGTGATTAGAAACGATGTTATCGTTTTCCTATCTGCTGATAAACACGGCACGGCAGCTCACACTCCTAATTAACACCGACAACGCGAATTAAACCGTTATTTTTATACCATGTAAACAAGTCTGAGAGGCGAGGCCGTCTGATCGGTAAACACCTCACTGGAACGGCCTAATCGGTAAACAAACACCTTATAAAATCGATGCAATTTCTCTACAGATGGAAATGTTGGTGTTAATGTAACAGCCTGTTATAGACACGGTCCTGGGAGGTTGTGTGATTAATGATTTATTAACTGAGCTTAATGAAAGCCTGCAGCAGCTCGCCTCGGACGGAGGCCCGCAGGTCCGGCTGCCGGACGTAAAGACGGTATTTACGGTGAAGAGGTTGACTATGAAAAGAAGGAGATCTGCGTTCTCTTTTCTTCTCGTCTATCTCTCTTTAGAGACGTAATCAAATGCCATCCGGTCGAGCGGCCCCAGCGCCGCCCCGCGTGACAGAACCCCCGGAGAAGATCAATCAACACATCTAAGGATGAATAGAGGAGAGGAAAGAGAGGAGAGGAGAGGAGAGGAGAGGAGAGGAGAGGAGAGGAAAGAGAGGAGAGGAGAGGAGAGGAGAGGAGGAAGGAGAAAAAAACTTATGAATGAAAACAATTCGGATGGGGGAGGGGTGTTTGTTAGTTGCGCGTGAGAGAGACACACACACACATACACAGAGAGAGAGAGAGAGAGAGAGAGACAGACACACACACAGAGAGAGAGAGAGAGAGACACACACACACACACACACACACACACACACACACACACACACACACACAGGGAGAGAGAGAGAGACACACACACACACACACACAGGGAGAGAGAGAGAGAGAGACACACAGAGAGAGAGAGAGAGATCCACTGACAATTAAACTCCGAACGTTTGGAAGTCCTTACGGGGAAAGAGGGGCCTATGTGCGGCCAAACGCACACAGGACAAGACGCCAACTCTCCACATTTAACCACCAGCTGCAGGTTGTAATGGCCACTATAGCACCACAGAGAACCCTAAGATCGCACTGCTGCTCCCACAGCAGGGCTGCTATAGCCCCGTACTAACCATGAACCTTGAGCCTAATTTATGCGTTATTTCTTAGTATCCGTGGTGGGTTTAGGTGTGAAATGTGACTTTCTATCCAGTCAACATTTGGCAGTCAGGAGACCTATGTCCAAACATGACCTTTCAAACGTGTTTCACGCATTTCGGGGAGATACGAACCTCTATGCAACCATCCATGACGTCGAATCCATCAACCGATCAACCGATCAACACAAACTCCATCCGAGGAAACTGTTGAAAACGGTACTTTAATCAACTCCTAACGTTCATAACCGACGCGTTTAATCCAAAGACAGACTCTGGTGTCCTCTTTTGTTATTCCTGTGAAACGTTTCATGCATTAATACAGCAAATGTGTTCCAGAAATGATAAATCCACGTTTGAAGCTTCTTGGTGGAATATTAATATCAGGCACCAATAACCGTTGCGCAGTTGAGACGGATCCCGAGTCAGACGGATCCGGTTAGTCCTTAACGGAGAGGCAGCTACGGTCAAACAAAAACAGGTTTCTTTAGAGCACAACAGCGATATGCAGACAAATAACCATATATCCAAGAGTCTCCCGTGTCCGTGGGGTTCGTGGAAGGGAAAACAAAAGTGTGTGTTTTGCAGAGCGCAACGTCAGAAAGCTCCTGGCCTGTGTCTCTCCCGGTCGTATCGGTGTCTCTCCCGGGCCGTATCGAAGTGTCCGTGTCTGTGCGTCCGTGTGTCGGTGTCTCGGTACTACCGTCCACCCCGCAGGAGCGTCTCTGGATGAATGGACCGCAGGGCTCCGGGTTGGTCGCGAGGCCGCCTCCCATTGGCCCTCCGCGCGGCTGAAAAAGGATACATCGCATCCGCTCCTGATCCATTGGGCAGATGTGAAGGCCGCGCGGCGGAGATGCGTGCCGCCGTTAAGGTGGAACGGTTAAACCGCGGCGCACGAGAGAGGAAAAGTCACTTCCGTTCTTGTGGTCGTCAAGTCAAGTCAAGTCTCGTTTATTTGTCATTCTGAACAAACCGACCAAACGCCCGAGGCGGAGCAGCTCGAAAACATTCACAGCAGCATCAACAGAATGTAACAAGGACAATAAATTAAATATGAACATGAACAATAATGAAAGAGTACAAATAATAACATCAAATATATCAGGTATCAGGAAAACTAAACTGAAGGAATAACTTCTGCTACGCAGTTGGATTCCGTTCGTATTACGCACGGCTTTGTGGGTTATATCCACTATTAATAGACGATGGATGATTTAGTAACATAGTAGATTGTATTATATCGAGTATTAGAGATGAAATAAAGCTGCTATCAAATGTAGGTTAAGAGGAAACAGCGCGAGCCCCGAAACAGAGCAACTCGGCTTCTTTATCGTCGCCGTGGCTGATATGTTCAACTCCAAGATCCACCTTAAGAGAAAAGGCTCCCCTTGAGCGAGGGGAAAGATCCCCCTCCCCCCCCCCCCCCCCCTCCCTCCCTCCCTCCCTCTGTTCCTGACTGTCTGGTTTGATCGGTGTCGCGGATGTGCTGCATCCGGACGCATGAGAAAAGGAAGTTCAATACAAAGTCAGTTTATCTCTTTCAGATGAAACATCAATAGATCTGTGACCCCGCCGCCATCTTGGCTCAGTTGAGCCATCAAAACCGGGTTTACCGGCCCGGTAAAGGGTAGAACACAACAGTGTCGCCGTTTATTAACCCAAATAAATAAAGAGGCAGTTAGAGGTGGAGGATGGATGGAGGAGTTAGAGGTGGAGGATGGATGGAGGAGTTAGAGGTGGAGGAGTTAGAGGTGGAGGATGGATGGAGGAGTTAGAGGTGGAGGATGGAGGGAGTGTGGTGGGTTCCCTGCGGACAGATGGTCGCCTGGCAGCTGTCTACTGCGGTCGGAAGTGCGGACGGAAATCTTTCGATTACAGCAATTAACAGATTTTCCATGGATGCCATGATTAATATCCCAGCCGTGCTCGTCTCTCTCCTTCTCTCTCTCCCTCTTTCCTTCTGTCCCTCTCTCCCTCCCCCTCTCTCTCCTTCTCTCTCCCTCTCTCCTCTCTCTCTTTCCTTCTCCATCTCTCTCTCTCTGGGTACGGTCGGTCCGTGGGTACAGACCAAATGGAAACAGCACATTATTTAAAGATGAAATGTTTCATGAAAACTCAGTTTCATTCGATGTGGTAATAAAAAGTTGCATTGTGTTTCCGTTGATTCTTTCTCTGTAATTCATCCTTCTGTTCCTGTTTTATTACCCTTCATTGGGAGCTAGCCTGGCTAGAGCCACGTTCCGTCTCCGGCTGGATTCTGGGTTTCTGACAAATACATGTTCATTTGACCCCAGGGGTTGATGTGGTCCTCTGTGGCTCAGTTGGTAGAGCATGGCCCTAACAACACTTAGGTTGGGGGTTTGATTCCTGCTGGGACCATCTATACTGAAATGTATGAACTCACTGCAATGTAAGTCGCTTTGGATAAAAGCATCAGTTAAATGGCAGATATCATTATTATTATTATATTAAAATCCAGGTGGACTATATTTCTTGGTTTTCGTGGTTCATGATGACCGTTTTCTTTGGTAACGTGATAAAAAGACACACAAACACGTGAGAAACAAAACATTTATCAGACATTTCTACATTTTATTAGAACCAAGGAGAGGAGAAGAGATGAGTTAACAGAGATGATCTACTGAGCAGCCCAGGAGCTCAACTGCCTGCTCAAACTCTGGCTGACGTCTTTCTCTGACGTCTGGTTGGTCCAACTCTTCAGAACTCTGCAGCCGCTTCCTGTAGAGTACCGTGCGCTCTGCCTCCGTGGTGATGTCACTTCCTCTGGTAGTCGACGTAGGACTGGATGAGGGAGTCTGGGATGCGGGGCGTCACGGTGACCAAGGCGCTCTCAAAGTGGCGCCCGGTCACGCGCTCCGCTGTGATGTCATCCTGGAGCGCCAGCAGGGCGGCCTCTCTGCACACGGCCGTGATCTAGAACAGGACACACACACACACACACAGTTTGTGTGAACAGAACATGAACACACACACGCTGTCACACTGGCACGTCTCTCACACACACTCTCTCTCTCTCTCACACACACACACACACACACACACCACTGGAGAGACTCCACAGACCTAGCGATGCTAAACTGAGCAGGTCAATAATGGATGTTCTACACTACCAGTACACACACACACACACTTACACTTTCTCACACACACACACACACACACACACACACACACACACTTACACTTTCTCACACACACACACACACACACACTTACACTTTCTCACACAAACACTTTCACACACACACACACACACACTTACACCTTCTCACACAAACACTTTCACACACACACACACACACACACACTTTCTCACACACATTTTTTTCACACACACACACACACACACACACACACACACACTTACACTTACACTTTCTCACACAAACACTTTCACACACACACACACACACTTACACTTTCACACTCACACACCTGTGTTTAACACATGGTCATGGTTACAGCATACACACATTCCCATCCCAACTTGCCGTTAGGGTTAGGGTCTAGAGAACACACTCAGAGACTCAGGATCACTATGGATCAATGCTCAACTCCTTCATTCCCATTGGTTCAGGGAGACCATGTGACCTGGCTCTGGTAGGGCCATTAACCTCTCTCTCTCTCTCTCTCTCTCCCTCTCTCTCTCTCTCTCTCCCTCTCTCTGTCTCATTACTGCAGGCTGGGCCGGGGCCACAGGCAGAGAGAGAGAGAGAGAGAGAGAGTGTATTCTGCTAACCTCAACCAAACCTTCACACCAGTCTCTGTCCAGACTGACAAGGATCTGAGGGGTGTGTATTGAGGAAGCAGCCGTCTGTGGAGTGAGGGGCAGTTCTGGAGGGGGGTGGTGTGTGTGTGTGTGTGTGTGTGTGTGTGTGTGTCGGAAAAGGCGTCTGGAGTTCATCAGGCATCGCTGGGTTTTCGGAAGTGACTCACTCTCCTGGCGCGTGCAGAATCTCCCAGAGGTCTCACACACACACACACACACACACACACACACACACACACACACGCAAGGCGTGAGGAGATATTGTTTGTTTTCGCCGTATCAGTGTCAGTGGTGTTCGGGCTAAGCTGGAGCAAAGACTTGCACACACACTGGGGTCCTACTGGACCAGAGTTGACCGCCCCAGTTCTAAACAGCAGTGTGCACAGCGCTCTGGTCTCCTGCTAGGCTAACCCTAACCCAAGACCCTAACCCCGAACCATAATCCTAGCCCTAACCGAAGACCCTAACCATAATCCTAGACCCTAACCCCTAACCATAATCCTAGCCCTAACCCAAGACCCTAACCCAAGACCCTAGACCCTAACCCAAGACCCTAACCCAAGACCCTAACCCAAGACCCTAGCCCCTAACCCAAGACCCTAGCCCTAACCCAAGACCCGAGCCCTAACCCAAGACCCTAGCCCCTAACCCAAGACCCTAGCCCTAACCCAAGACCCTAGCCCCTAACCCAAGACCCTAGCCCCTAACCCAAGACCCTAGCCCCTAACCCTAGCCCCTAACCCAAGACCCGAGCCCTAACCCAAGACCCGAGCCCCTAACCCAAGACCCTAGCCCTAACCCAAGACCCTAGCCCTAACCCAAGACCCTAGCCCCTAACCCAAGACCCGAGCCCTAACCCAAGACCCGAGCCCCTAACCCAAGACCCTAGCCCTAACCCAAGACCCTAGCCCCTAACCCAAGACCCTAGCCCTAACCCAAGACCCGAGCCCTAACCCAAGACCCGAGCCCTAGACCAGAGAGAGGTAGTAAAAGTGAGGGAAGGAGGGAGGAGACACTGCTAGTTACTCTGACAACATGATTTAGTGAAGTTTCCATGCAACACACGAGACAAACACACACACACACACAAACAAACAGACCCCCCCCCCCCCACACACACACACACACCCTGTGTGCAACATTAAACCAACCAGAGGAGAGGTCTATACTCCCTCTGTCTGTCAACCTGCTGGAAGAAGATGTCATTACAACACACACACACACACACACACACACTGCCTGATTGAACTCCACATTGACCACATCCTTGTTTCCACTCATTCTGCTCCCAAAAAAATCCCACTGCAAATGATCCCTGTCACACGCACACACACACACAGAAAGACACACACACACACAGAAAGATACACACACACACACACACAGAAAGACGCACACGTGCACGCACACACACATACACACACACAGAAAGACGCACACATGCATGTGCACGTACACACACATACACACACACAGACACAGACACACACACACACACACACACACACAGGAAAAGAAAAACACGATCTGAAGAAATGATTCCACAGACGATTTACCGTCTGTCATCATATTTCCCAACTGTCAGCGGCGAGGAGGGGAGGAGGGGAGGGGAGGGGGGAGGGGGGAGGGAGGGGAGGGAAGGGAGGGGAGGGGAGGGAAGGGGAGGAAAGGGAGGGGGGAGGGAGGGGAGGGGAGGGGAGGAGGGGAGGGAAGGAGGGGAGGAGAGGAGGGAGGGAAGGGAGGGGGGAGGGAGGGGAGGGGAGGGGAGGGGAGGGGAGGGAGGGGGGAGGGAAGGGAGGGGAGGGGAGGGGAGGGGAGGGGAGGGAAGGAGGGGGGGAGGGAGGGGAGGGGAGGGAGGGAGGGAGAGAGAGACAGAGAGGGAGGCCCCTGGTGCAGCAGCGAGCTCAGGCCCTCAGCTGGTTCTGAGAGGTTGGTTAACTGGGATGATGATGTCATCAGCGTTGGCACGGTGATAGAGGTTGAAGCTTTCCTGGCCGCGGCGTCTTCCAGAGGATACTACTGTGTGTGTGTGTGTGTGTGTGTGTGTGTGTGTGTGAGTGTGAGTGTATGTGTGTGTGTGTGTGTCTGTGTGTGTGTGTGTGTGTGTGTGTGAGTGAGAGTGTAAGTGTGTGTGTGTGTGTGTGAGAGTGTGTGTGTGTGAGTGTGAGAGTGTGAGTGTGAGTGTGTGTGTGTGTGTGTGTGTGTGTGAGTGAGAGTGTAAGTGTGTGTGTGTGTGTGTGTGTGTGTGTGTGAGAGTGTGAGTGTGTGTGTGTGTGTGTGTGTGTGAGTGTGTGTGTGTGTGTGTGTGTGTGTGTGTGAG
>NW_028152914.1:30000-32500 GCF_951799395.1 Argentina silus | reverse complement strand
ATTTTCGCCTCAGACCAATGGCAGTTAGGCTGGGATCCAACCGTTCAATCACGGTAGTTCCAGGGTGTTTCCAGGGGGTGAGGGTGGGTAGTCCAGGGTGTTTCCAGGGGGTGAGGGTGGGTAGTCCAGGGTGTTTCCAGGGGGTGAGGGTGGGTAGTTCCAGGGTGTTTCCAGGGGGTGAGAGTGGGTAGTTCCAGGGTGTTTCCAGGGGGTGAGAGTGGGTCTTCATACCTCTGGCGTTCAGCCAAACTGCTGCAGTAAAACAGAGAGGGTGGGAAGGAGCTTGGAAGCCCCCCGTTGTTGCCCCATGCCAAAAGGCTTCCCTTGTTTTGAGGGGAGCTGAATAGCGCTCTGTGGAGGCGGTTAGTGACCCGGTGACCCCGTCCACAGACCGGGCTTGAGTGGGATTGGATCTGGAGTTGGACCCGAGCCAAGCACTTAGCCATAACACCCTGAACAGGGATAACATAGTTTTTAATTACTCGGGGCCAGGGGGATGGGCGGTGGGGGGAGGGATGTGAGGGAGGGGGATGTGTGTGTGTGGGGGGGACGGACGGACGGACTACTGCACCTTTGTCAAACATCTCCACTGAGCCCTCTCCGGGAGGTGGGTGAGGGTGGGGGGGTGGGGGGGTGGGGGGGGGTGGGGGGGGGTCACTGCTAGACCCGACATCGTACATCAAACAGGACGTAATGTGATTATGCTCGGGGAGGGGAGGGGAGGGGAGTCAAGGCGGAGGGGAAGCTGTTGCCAACTCTTCTGTCTCTGGCTAGTTTAGTGTGGAAAGAGAGTTTCTTTCTCCTTAAGTCAGCATTATTCTTTAAAATGAAAGGAGGGGGAGAAGTGTTGTGTGTCTTATGTAACCTGTCTAGGTTATCAGTGTGTGTGTGTGTATGTGTGTGTGTGTGTGTGTGTCTCTATGTGTGTGTGTGTGTGTGTGTGTGTGTGTGTGTGTGTCTATGTGTGTGTGTGTGTGTGTGTGTGTGTGTCTCTATGTGTGTGTGTGTGTGTGTGTGTGTGTGTGTGTGTGTGTGTGTCTATGTGTGTGTGTGTGTGTGTGTCTATGTGTGTGTGTGTGTGTGTGTGTGTGTGTGTGTCTGTGTGTGTGTCTATGTGTGTGTGTGTGTGTGTGTGTGTGTGTGTGTGTGTGTGTGTGTGTGTGTGTCTATGTGTGTGTGTGTGTGAGTGCTCATTCGCTTGCGTTTTCATTAAAATTCAAGGTTGCACAAGGCCCCTCTTAATCCATTTTAAATCTGCATAATGACTATTTTCAACTGCTTAACACACTCACTCTGAGTCACGGCTAAACAAGATAGCATGAAAAATAGCATCTTTAAGGAAACAGACACTGAAGCAGACAGATACCCTTGAAGGAGACCTGATGAACGATGCTAAGACGGCTAATGCTACGACCCAGCCGAGCAAACCGGTCCAGATGCGGCTAATTGCTACTGTTCCTCTCCGTGCCCATTAATAAAGCAGGTTTAAGGGTAAACAGATGCCTTATTTGTTAGCATAAGCTAACAGGAGAGATGAATGATCAGGTTCCAGGAGGTGATTTGTTGTAGTTCAGTCATAGTCTGCTCTGTCTTCCTGCTGAGGCGCTACACAGGGAGGAGTCACCAGTCCGTCAGAGAGGGGCTCAAGGTAAGCCCTGCACGTCTGTGTCATACGGTCAGTGCGGTCATCTGGTGTGTGTGTGTGTGTGTGTGTGTGTGTGTGTGTGTGTGTGTGTGTGTGTGTGTGTACATGTGTGTGTGTGTGTGTGTGTGTGTGTGTGTGTGTGTGTGTGTGTACGTGTGTGTGTGTGTGTACATGTGTGTGTGTGTGTGTGTACGTGTGTGTGTGTGTGTGTGTGTGTGTGTGTGTGTGTGTGTGTGTGTGTGTGTGTGTGTGTGTGTGTGTACGTGTGTGTGTGTGTGTGTGTGTGTGTGTGTGTGTGTGTTGCGGTGATCTCTGAGCCATCGCTGTGGAGGTCAGTGGTGTAATGGTGACTCCATCGTCACTGAGAGAGATGAGGCAGGTTTCTCCGTCTGTCTTTGATGCTTCAGCATCTCAATGGGATTCCTTTGGTTTTCATCAGCGTTGCTGTCATTGTTGTTGCTGTTGTTGTGTTTTGGGGTTATTGCTCCAGTCAGGTAAAATTGCTTTATCGTGAACTCAGGTTTGGGGATTTGTCTTCAATATGAAAACATCAAAAGTGGAAGTATGATGATGAAATAGAGCATTGTGTTTTCTGTGCCTGCAGAAGCTCTCCTGATTGAAATGCATTGGCTGGTCCTAAAGTTCCTCCCACCTGTCCTTCCCGCCGGTCCCAAAGCCCCGCTTTAATCCATCTGAATTCTGATCTCATGAACACACGGTGTCAGAACAAATGGATGAACGTGCCTCTCTGTCTAGAGTTGATGTTAGTGCCAAACCTATAGACCTATGAAATGGGAGGATGGCCTCATTGTGATGCATGGAACAGAATGAGGAATGATATCAATTCTCATTCCA
>NW_028152914.1:12500-25000 GCF_951799395.1 Argentina silus | reverse complement strand
AATCCCCAGTATCACAGACATCATCTGACATCATAAGGCGGCTCAAAGCAAAAGTTCAATTAAGTTTTGTTTTTTTCCCAAAAGCCAATATTGAGTCTGAACAACAGATGATGAACTCTCGTGTTCATAGGAGCTCTGAGGCTACACTTTCAGAGTTTCTTCACCGACTCCGAGCACTGGGAAGAAAACAGGGTTTTTGGAGGCTATCATGTGACATTACGTAACGAACAGGTCTGATCTCTGAAGCGTCTCGATGCAACGTGTTGTTGTTGTTTTGTGCCCATGTCAACGTCGGGATCACAACTCTCTCAAGATGTTTTCATTTGAAACGG
Source organism: Argentina silus (assembly GCF_951799395.1). Classification (NCBI taxonomy): domain Eukaryota; kingdom Metazoa; phylum Chordata; class Actinopteri; order Argentiniformes; family Argentinidae; genus Argentina; species Argentina silus. The sequence goes on along the minus strand of NW_028152914.1, from coordinate 24,668 downwards.
GAAACAGGAAGGAACGCCAGGGCAGGTAGACGCTGACGCCAGGGCAGGTAGACGCTGACGCCAGGGCAGGTAGACGCTGACGGGAACGAACGCCAGGGCAGGGCAGGGCACACACACACACACACACACACACACACACACACACACACATGCACGCACACACATGTACGCAGACGTACGCACACACACACTTGGCTCAGAAAATTAGTGTTACAAACCCAGCTCGTTAGGGGAAAGGGAATCCCACCATCGTCCCACCAACGTCCCACCAACGTCCCCACAGCGCCACCATCGTCCTCCCTGCCATCCCGCCAACATCCCACCAACGTCCCAACAGCGCCACCATCGTCCTCCCTGCCATCCCGCCAACTTCCCACCAACGTCCCCACAGCGCCACCATCGTCCCCACAGCGCCACCATCGTCCTCCCTGCCATCCCGCCCCCCCGGCGCTGCTGGGATTATGCCACTTTGCTGAGCTGCTGTATCTCATTTTAAACCTGCTGCTAAAGTAGTTCAATACGTGATATACGGTAATGTGGAGTCAAGGCCTGTTAGATTAGTCTGTATACTGTACGTGAGTTATGTCATTAATAAAGGGGAAAGTGGTTTAATGATTTTTGTGTGTAGCTGCCTAAAAACATGGCTCCTATGATAGATTTCATTTGGCTCGTATGATGGATTTCATGTGGCCTGTGAGGTCATAGTGAGGATGAAGCATAGCAGCAGCAGTGGGGAAAGCTCTGCGCGCACACACACACACACACACACACACACACGCACACGCACACGCACGCATACGCGTACGTGCACGCGCACGCGCGCACGCACGCACACACACACACACACACACACGCACACACACACACACACGCACATACACGCACACACACACACACACACACACACACACACACACACGTGCACACACACGCACACACGCACACACGCACGGAGGCAGTGTCTCCCCCTGCAGATGAATAGCTGGTCCAGACCCAGACACAGGCCAAACCAGCCCGAGGCCCTCTGCTCTGCAGCCAGATTAAATTAAAAGGACTTCACTCTGCTGCAGATGAAGAAAGGAAGCGCTTGAGCGAGTTAGAGCCAGATAGGGGCGATGTCCTGCTGTCCAGAGATTGAGCCTGATCCCCTCCCACAACACACACACACACACACACTGTGACACACACGCACACACTTACACACACACACACACACAAACCCACCCACACAAACACACACACTCACACACACACACACACACACACACATACACACTCTGATGGCACACACACACACACCTACCCACACAAACACACACACACGCACACACACACACACACACCGTGACACACACTCAGCCCCTCCCTTCTCTCTCTCTCTCCCTCTGGTTCAGAACCTGACATTCCTGTTGGCCCAGCCTCTTTGAAGTGGCTTGTTGGAGCGGGGTCCCGTTACAGGGGCCGAGGCTGGGGAAAGCGGATCTGCCTGGCTGTGGAGAGCCGCCCCTGGCCCTGGGGTTAATCAGCAGCCCCCAGCACACTGCCCACTCTGTCCCCACCGCACAGCTGGAACAAGACTAGCCAGATTTGGAGGTTAAGAAAGACAGCACAGCCATCGCTTTGAAGTTGACTGGCAGCACTGGGCTGGGGAGTCCAAGAAGAGAGCTGGCCAGCGTTCAAAAATACACAGGGTCATGGGGTGTAGAGGGTCTGTGTGTGTGTGTGTGTGTGTGTGTGTGTGTTTTAGTGTGTGTCTGTGTGTGTGCGTGTGTGTGTTTTAGCATGTGTGTGTGTGTGTGTGTTTTAGTATGTGTGTGTGTGTGTGTGTGTGTGTGTGTGTGTGTGTGTGTGTGTGTGTGTGTGTGTGTGTGTGTGTGCGTTTGTGTGTGCGTGCGTGTGTGTGTGCTTGCTTAGGAAAGATGGAGAGAGAAGCTGAGTAATCCTTTTTTTTGAAGGTGTTGTCTGAGGGTTTTCAGATGTCTAAGAATCCTCAGACACCACCTTGTTTACTTCAATGCGACACTCTCCTGTTTCCCCTCCACAGATCTCACCCACGGTGTGTAGCGCACATACACTTGATGGATAGAACGATGCACCAAAATACCCTTACAATTCCTCCGTCTCCCGTATCATATCACTAAGTACTTTGCTGTTGCCATAACAATTATAACTCCAAGGCATGTCTCTTCTTCATCCTCTGTTTACGTCTGGAGGCCCAGGAGAAGAAACGGATGGATGGATAGTCTTAAAGTGGGTGTTATGTGACTTATATGCAGAAAAAAATGGTTTAAATGGCTGTTTTGAATATACACTGAACACTTTATTAGGAACGCTATACTAATACTGGGTAGGGCCTCCCTTTGCTCACAAAATAGCCTCAGTTCTTTGTGGTATTGATTCCACAAGATGTTGGAAACATTCCTTTGAGATTCTGGTTCATGATGACATCGCATGACGCAATTCCTGCAGATTTTTCAGGTGCACTTTCAAGCTGTGAATCTCCCGTTATGCCACATCCCAAAGGTGTTCTATTGGATTCAGATCCAGTGTCTGGGAAGGCCACTGAAGAACACTGAACTCATTGTCATGTTCAAGAAACCAGTTTGAGACGACTTTTGCTTTGTGACATGGTGCATTATCATGCTGGAAGTAACCATTAGAAGATGGGTCAATTGTGGCCATGAAGGGATGCACATGGTCAGCAACAATACTCAAATAGGCTGTGGCAAGATTGGTATTAACAGGCCCAAAGTGTGGCAGGAAAACATTCCCCACACCATTACACCACCTCCACCTCCATGAGAAGGTGTACAGGTGTTCCTAACAAAGTGTTCGGTGAGTGTACATTAAACCTTTATTATGAAATAATGAAACCATTAGGAAGACACACTTAGCATGGCCATCACTCAGGTTCATGTTCAGATTGGCCTTTATTTTGACTTCATGCATCATTATGGTAAGGGAGGCATTGTTCAGATAATCACACCACAACAGACCTACATAATAGACCCTCCCACACCGCAGAAACACATTAGTGATAAATTAGCTTAATTTCATCATAACGCTCATTATGGAATCAGATGTATAACGTGATCAAGCAAGGAAACGGTGGAATCCAAATCAATATGTACATGCTCATGCTAATGATTTGTCACTGCTCCAGAACTGAGTCTGATGGCTTCTGATCGTGTACAGTAAAACTGGGTCGCGGGGAAGTCAAGCTCAGTGGAGTCGTCATAATGGCCTCCCCCCCCGGTCACAACTCCAATCTGCATCTGTAACATTCCGTCTCAGCTCAACGTTCTAAATCGGTAGCTAATGTTACACATTCTGCGGCGTCTCTTTGTGAGCTGTTAAAAAAAAAAAAAAAAAAAAAAACATCACTGGATACTGGCAGCGGATTCCGTTTGTTTCCAAGAACGAGGCCTTCGGAACGGCAGCCAAGTTGATGTCGGGGTGTAAAACAATCCATAATGACAGACTGAGAACCCCCCCCCCCTGCCCCCCCCAGCCCGTACCACCTACATAACTCAACTTTAGAAGCAGATTTGTGTTGTTGTTAATGCCTCCATAAACATATAGTGAGTGCATGGATGGGAAAGCTGACAAAGTCGCTGTGTAGAATCCATTTATCTCTCTCCTAGCATCTGGGCACAGAGACGAGAGGTGGACCCCGGCCAACATGGCACCCTGACAAAGTCAACAGTCCACAGACACGCCACACAAGGACAACCTGGCTGGTATATGCGTATGTAAATAAATACATAAATAAATATAATCTCTCTCTCTCTCCATATTAACTCGTGTGCCATGATGACCCTAATGTCACCGCAAACACTGGCAATGACGGCCCAATGGCAAAGCAGACGACACAAACTGACTGTTCGATACTGATTCATTTGGCCGGGTCCTGGACTGTGTCAGGCTCTCGACAGACACTCTCCATTCAAGATGCCGGTTTAGCCAAGGAGTTTGGCTCCAAGCGTGATCCAGGTTTGGGAACCTGGCCCGTAATGATTTCAAAATGGGTGTTTTCTTTTTCTTTTCTTTTTTAAAAGCCTTTTCTTTTGTCCTCTCGTACGAGATGAAGCTTTGCCTCAACGAGGTCTGTGTCAGACTGGGCTGACACACTTGAGGCCTCGGCCAGCTGCACGGCCGACCGATTTGATGAATGACCTGCAGGTGTCAAGGCTACTCATGTACGCCATTTTGTTTTTTTTTAAGTGCCTAACCAGACCTGACCCCCAGATGAACATTAAACGCTCCAGTATGTTCCCCTCTGTTGGTTTAGCGCAACACTGTGTGTGTGTGATGCCCTTTTAAATGAATTCAGTCTTGCATTAGTGTGTTTTGGCTGGCGCTGAAAACCGCCAGCTCGTACTGTCCTCCTCCGGGACTCGCTGGCTTCATTTGTGTCTTTTGTTTATCAAGATGTTTGAATATTAACAAGGACCATTTCTCGGTCGTAACGAACCAGCAACGCATATCCACACATCTGCACATTTCCATATCGCTCTGTAATTCTGCCTCCTGTCTTAATTTCCTGCGTACGCGAATGCCATGAGATCAGTCATTTGCATACATCCGCGTTTAAAGCGGGCCCTCTCTCCTGGGGGGCGGAGGCAGCAATGCTAATCATCGCGCCACGGCTATCAGTATTCTGGCTAGCTAGAGAGCCACTGTCACCAGCGATAACTTAACAGCTTGATGGTATTTGCACTCTGAGACAGACACACACACACACACACACACACACACACACACACACACACACACACACACACACACACACCAACACACACACACACGCACACGCACACGCGCACACACACACACACACACACACACACACAATTCTATGTGAACCACAGTGTCCCTGACAGTAACTAAGCAGTTGAGTTTGTACACAGTGCATCCCTGCAGCTACCTAACTTTAATATTCATGTGTTTGCAATAAAGAGAACGACTTCTTGATTGCTTGGAGGAACACTGATGCATCTGGCAGATATGGGGCTTGGAGAGAGAGAAGCGCTGGTTGGGGATTTGGTGGTTTTGGCCGAGCGGGGCTTCCTTGGGAGGAAGGAGTATTTACAGAAGGGCTTCTTATCTCACTTGGCACACATGTGTTCCTCTACAAGCCCAAATGTGTCTGACAACACACAGACCTGCAGGGATAACACAGGCAGCAGCTAATGCCCACATAAACACACACTACACCACCAATGTTACACACTACCAATGTTACACACTACCAATTATACACACTACGGATGATACACACTACCAATTATACACACTACCAAGTATACACACAACAATGATTCACACTACCAAGTATACACACTGCAAATGCTAAACACTTCCAAGTATACACACTACAATGATTCACACTACCAATTATACACACTACAATGATTCACACTACAATGATACACACTAGGAACAATGCACACTACCAATGACACACACTACACACTATACAATGACACACACTACACACTATACAATGATACACACTACACACTATACAATGACACACACTACACACTATACAATGACACACACTACACACTATACAATGATACACACTACACACTATACAATGATACACACTATACAATGATACACACTACACAATGATACACACTACACACTATACAATGATACACACTACACACTATACAATGATACACTACACACTATACAATGATACACACTATACAATGATACACACTACACACTATACAATGATACACACTACACACTATACAATAATACACTACACACTATACAATGATACACACTACACACTATACAATGATACACACTACACACTATACAATGATACACACTATACAATGATACACACTACACAATGATACACACTACACACTACACAATGATACACACTACACACTATACAATGACACACTACACACTATACAATGATACACACTATACAATGATACACACTACACACTATACAGTGGCACACTACAAATGATACACACTACCAATGATACACACTACACACTACCAATGATACACACTACAAATGATACACACTACACACTACCAATGATACACACTACAAATGATACACACTACCAATGATACACACTACAAATGATACACACTACAAATGATACACACTACACACTACCAATGATACACACTACAAATGATACACACTACCAATGATACACACTACAAATGATACACACTACAAATGATACACACTGCCAATGATGCTCAGAGAAATGTGGAAACCACTTATGAGAACTGTCCCAGCTGCCTCTGGCTGATCTCATCTCTGCATAGATGCACCTGAATAACTCGCTTCCATACCGTAAAGACGTGTCCCTCAGGGGAGGCTGGGGGAGGCTGGGGGAGGCTGGGGGAGGCTGGGGGAGGCAGGGGGAGGCTGGGGGAGGCAGGGGGAGGCTGGGGGAGGCTGGGGGAGGCTGGGGGAGGCTGGGGGAGGCAGGACCAGGAGGATGTGTGATTTCCGCATCCTCCAGCCTCCCCTGGGGTCCCTGCTGTTACAGAGGGAGAATAGCATCCCCAATGAAACCCTGCTACTGTATGTATCGACATTCATATCATTTGATCAACAATCCCCACACTCAGCATAGACAGCCTCTACCGGGGCAGCCTCGTGGGGGTGGAAATCAGAGTGTTTGATATCATCCCACATTTCATTCCATGCATTACAATGAGCCCCCCCTCCTCTGAAGTCTACCTGCACCAGCCTCCCCTGGTGTATATCAGCCTCCCCTGGTGTATATCTATGTAACCGGTCCCTTCTTCTTTTTTTTTTTTTTGCTTCAGATCTTCAAACCGACATTCACCGGCGACATGGGTCGGTATCATCAACCAGGCAGACTGACCCGGGCCTGCCATGGACCCCTGCCTCTGACATGGGCCTGTGTAGGTAAAGAATGGGCCTCATTTCTGTGGACACGGCCCTGTGTCTGCTCCTCCGGATCTGGGTGGCCATTCCATTTCATGCTGCATCGCCCCTGCCTGTGATTACGCCCCAACCGTTCAGGTGCAGGGGGTGGGGGGCGAGGGGGGCGAGGAGGAGGGCGAGGGGGGCGAGGAGGGGGGGGAGGGAATGTTTTGTGAAACTGATGTCCCTGTCAGCGCCGTGTGGCTCTCCCTTCTCTCTGACGGGGCCTGTCACCACCGCTGATTGGTGAATTACCATTCCGATATGAGGAGCAACCCGCCTCTCCCTCTGCCCCCCCCCCCCTCCCCAACTACCACCAACCCCCACCTCCAGGAATGAAGAGCAGCATATGTAAGAACAAAGAAGAAGAAGAAGAACAAGAAGGAAAAGAAGAAGAAGAAGCAGAAGAAGAAAAACAACAACAACAACAACAACAACAATAAATAGAATCCACAGTCTGAATTCATGTACATTGGTTGAATGGAAATCAGACGTTTTTTTTAGCCACCGGTACAGTGGTTGTTCATTGTGTTCAGTGTTGACACTCCTGCACAGATGGGGTGTGTGTGTGTGCACAGGTTTGCAACAGACAGATCATCTCAGAGACGTTGTTTGCTGTCATGCAGAGACCGAGGAAGGAAACACGCCTGCAGATGTGTGTTTGGGTGTTTCACTGTCTGCGTTGCTCCTCCAAGCCAAAGAGGTGAGATCATCATTGTGATCTGGGAGCTGCGCGATCTGCCAGAAGTGACGTTGAGTGACAGCCATGTTGAATGTGCGTGGCAGGGAGACGCAACTGATTGGATTTGGATTCGGAGCTGTAATTAATTCGTCATTAAACGATCTGACGAGCAGCTGAGTCTTCAAAATGAGATCTTTCCCGTAGTTCTGTGAAATTAAACACCCCACTTCCTTGTAAGGTTTGTCTCCAGGAATTAAAATGCAAATACTTTGATGATGTTATGATGTTTCTACACTGATTATTAGCGTCTCCAACCAGGGCTAATCTCCTGGCACTGAGGCACAGACAGGTGTGATAGGATTTATCAGCATCATCAGCACTTCTGTTGTGGTGCTACTGTGAAACTCCAAACACTGAAACACAACACTTAGAGTATTAGTTGCTCCTATGCCTGTAATAATGCTATAGCTATTCTCGTAATATCATTGACATGTTTGTGTGTGTGTGTGTGTGTGTGTGTGTGTGTGTGTGTGTGTGTGTGTGTGTGTGTGCGTGTGTGTGCGTGTGTGTGCGTGTGTATGTGTGTGTATGTGTGTGTGTGTGTGTGTGTGTGTGTGTGTGTGTGTGTGCGTGTGTGCGTGTGTGTGCGTGTGTGTGCGTGTGTGTGCGTGTGTATGTGTGTGTGTGTGTGTGTGTGTGTGTGTGTGTCTTGGCTGGGTGCTGCGGTGCATTGGGACTCCTCTGGGTCTGCAGGTCTAGAATAGAGTGTACCATAGACGCTGGCTCAGTACCCTGGCTTCCTCCAGGGCATCAGGGACATACGATGCTCCCTCTACCTGAGACACTGAACTAAACGGCCATAAATTATTCATGTGCATATCACGTTATTGCTGCGCAAGGCTTTCACTCAAAGTTTGGAGAGCACACCGTTTACAGTACGTTTCTGTACTCCCCCACACCCCCCCAGACATTACTGTCAAACTTTCCTTTCGCTGTCTTCTCTCCTCTCCCCCTCTCTCCATCTCCTCCCTGTGATGACAACAAGATCTTTGTCTGCGGGTTTGATTTATCAGGTCTTGGATTACATTAGATTACGGCGCATATCGAAGGGGGACCAGTGTGAGGAGGGTTGTACTAATGTGTCCCTGTTGGAGTCATGCATCGTGAGGTCGAGAGAGAGATCTGGAGCGCCACGTAATCCGCTCTCGGGGTCTCGGGGTCTCTGGGTCCCCTCGGTGCAAATCACACTGAGATTCAACAGTCCTAGTTACACACACACACACACACACACACACACACACACACACACACACACACACACACACACACACACACACACACACACACACATCCCAGGAAGCAAAATGGAACTGCGGCAAAAGCTGACCAGAGAGAGAGGGGGGGGGGGGGGGTGGGGTTGGGGGGTTGGGGAGGGGAGGAAGAGAGGGGGGGGGGGGGGGGAGAGAGAAAGAGAGGGGGGGGTCGGAGAGAGAGAAATACAGAGAGAGAGAGATAGAGGGGGTGGAGAGAGAGAAAGAGAGAGAGAGAGAGAGAGAGAGAGAGAGAGAGAGAGAGAGAGAGAGAGAGAGAGAGAGAGAGAGAGAGAGAGGGGGGTGGCGAGAGAGAGAGAGAGAGAGCCAAGGTCTGTTTCTGTAGAATAATGTGGAAGCTAATGTACTACGACATGTTTGTTTGATCTGGACCGCTTTAAAAGGAGATGCTCAGAGCCAAACTGGGGAAGAAATGCAAATCTGTGCTAATTGCCAAAAGACAGAGATGAAAACCATTGAGACAAGAGCCAGTTGATGAAGTAGGGCTGCTGCTTAACAGCGGCAGCAAACTCCCACACCTTCTGACCTGAATGTATCATTACACCATGGGGCTCTTTAGCGAAACTCGGGTCGCCCTTGTGGGGTCCGATCTGACATGTTTGTTGGTGATGTGACTTTGATACGACAATATTAATTGAGTCGTCTGGCCGATGGACTGTCTTCTCCATAGTCTGAGTCTGTTCTTCTGTCTTCTCTTTCATTTGGATGTGAAAGCAGAGGCAGAAAAAGTCCTGCAGGGGACGTCCGTGGGTGTGTGTGTGTGCTTGTGAGTGTGTGTGTGCTTGTGAGTGAGTGTGTGTGTGGGTGTGTGTGTGCTTGTGAGTGAGTGTGTGTGTGGGTGTGTGTGTGCTTGTGAGTGAGTGTGTGTGTGGGTGTGTGTGTGCTTGTGAGTGAGTGAGTGTGTGGGTGTGGGTGTGTGTGTGCTTGTGAGTGAGTGAGTCATCGCGCTCGTCTGAAGAAAGCTGTACATCTCCGGCGAGTTAATTGCGGTGTTACCAAACCAGAGATTCCATCTAGGAGCGCTGGATTAACCGCTGGAAGGAGGACTTTGACAGCAGGTCTCCTTAAATGTCAGACGAGATACCGGCAGCAAGCTGTTTAGCCCACATGACTCCCCTGAAAACACAACGGTGGGAAAAAATCCATGCAGCATGAACAAGAGAACAAGAGGCCAGGGCCCCATTCTGTGGTGCTGCAGCACACCGTACTCTGGCATGGGAGGCTTGCAGACGGCACAGACTGGAGATAATTATGACCAAACACTGCATCACTATGCTCTTTGTGCAGGACAAAGGATGGTGGTGAAGTGAAAGGACAGCTTTTCTAAAATGTCAGGCTTACTGAAATACCTGTGCCCCCCCTCTCTCTCCTAATCAATACCGCTACCTGTGGCCCCCCCTTCTCTCTCCTAATCAATACCGCTACCTTTTGATGATAGTGAATGTTGTTGCAGTGACATTTAGTCCCCTCTGTCCCCCACCCCCCCCCCCACCCCCCACACACCGCTGAAAAGGAATACAACAATGAGATTTAATAAGGGATCGATACCGTAGGTACACACACTCCGATGCAGGTGAGGCTGGGGGAGGTAGAAATCGGAGGACGGGCTCGTCGTAATGCCTGGAATGGAATAAGGAGTGGTAGCAAACACACGTGCGTTTGATACCGTTCCTCATTCTGTTCCGTGCATCACAATGAGCCCTCAGTCCTCCGATTGTCTACCTCCACCAGCCTCCCCTGCTCTGGTGATGCAGTACACTTGCAGGCATAATGAATGGTGATGGATGGAAATGAGATGGTTTGATGTGTGTTCTGGACAGTGTATCAGTCATCGCTGCAGGAAGGATGTTTCATTACCTGCTTTTCCGTTCCATGTTCTTCTTCCATACAATCAAATGAAGGATATAATCCTGAACACCTGATTTAATCAAGAGTTTGGCAACAACATCACCCCTGCCTCTTGTGTATTTTTGAAGAGGACTGTCTGTGTGTGTGTGTGTGTGTGTGTGTGTGTGTGTGTGTGTGTGTGTGTGTGTGTGTGTGTGTGTGATTGATGGGCATGCATATTTTTCTGTTGTTTACAATGCATGTGTAGTGTATGTCCGGTTGTGGTACAGACCAATATGTCTGAATATGAATAATACTGCAGATAAATTGATCTGAAAGCCTGCTGTGTGTGTTTTAGAGAGGGTGTCTGAAGGGTGTGTGTTGAGTGGGTGTGAGGTGTGAGTGGAATATGCATATTGGGTTTATTAGGTGTGTAATATGTAGTGTGTGTGTGTGTGTGTGTGTGTGTGTGTGTGTGTGTGTGTGTGTGTGTGTGTGTGTCTGTCTGTCTCTGAGTGTCTGAGTGTCTGAGTGTGTGTTATTTCCACAAAAACACCAGTAGCCTATTATTTACAGTCAGTCGGTCAACCAGCCAGCCAGCCAGCCAGCCAGCCAGCCAGCCAGCCAGCCAGCCAAACAGCCAGCCAGCCAACCAGCCAGCCAGCCAGCCAGCCAGCCAGCCAGCCAGCCAGCCAGCCAGCCAGCCAGCCAGCCAGCCAGCCAGCCAGTGTACTACAGCAGCCCGTGACTGACACCTCCAGAGCCTTGGTGTTTAAACATCTCTCCCTGTGTTTCTCTTCTGATCAGCTGCTGCCATTCCTACTGATTTTCCAAATCACTGAGGCTCGTCAAAGAATGAATTACCTGGATGGCCGCTCCGCTGACTTCTGTGTCGGCCCGACACCAGCTGTGGAGTTCACCACGGAGGGACCCCGGCTCTCTCCCAGCATTCCCGGCTAATCACCCACAATCCATTTCAAAGTCAAGGCCTGATTGGTACACGCACACACACACATACACACTACACACACAAACACATGCACGCACGCACACACACACACACACACACACACACACACACACACACACAGACGCACGGACACACACTACACACACACGGACGGACACTACACACACACCCTCTCACACACACACACACACACACACCCGTCATGCAGAGTATAATGTGTTATTAGGGCACCAGGATCTCTGACAGGAGCCATTTTCTATTTGCATACTGAACACGGTAGATTACCGCTGTCTGTCTGTCTGTCTGTCTGTCTGTCTGTCTGTCTGTCTGTCTGTCTGTCTGTCTGTCTGTCTGGCTGGCTGGCTGGCTGGCTGGGTGCTGTCTGTCTGTTTGTCTGGCTGACTGG
>NW_028152915.1:5000-7500 GCF_951799395.1 Argentina silus | reverse complement strand
GGCTGACCTATTATAAAACAAGCAGCACTAAAATACTCCAGCTTGAACTAAAGACATTATATTATGATGCACGTAACTTAAGACAAGGCACACCATTCTTATGTGAACACATCAGACTCTGCTTGATAGAGACAAACCAATTGGACGCTTCACTAAAGTTCATAGAGCTGCTAACTGTTTAGTGCCCAGTTAATGCTCCAATACAGCTGGCCCAGTTCGGCCTGTCTGAATGTGAACCGGGCCAAGGGGGGATAGGTCTGAATGTGAACCGGGCCAAGGGGGGATAGGTCTGGGAGGGCAGTGAACCTGACACACAGACAGATGGCAGAGAGATAAGGGACACACACGCACGCACGCACACACACACACACGCAGATACAGACACACACACACACACACACACACACACACACACACAGATACACACACACACACACACACACACACACACACAGATACACACACACACACACACACACACACACACACACACACAGAGAGAGAACTGGGTTAGAACTGGGTTAGAACTGCGTCATATAACCAGGGTATGGACGTCAGCAGCGTCTTGGTGCAGCACTTGTACAGTGATGGAATGTGGTGTATCACAGCCGTCCCTTTAACTGGGTTAGAAGACCCGGGCCAGAACTGGGTTAACAGGCCAGCCTGTCTCCCCTTGGACGTCCACACCGTGGAGGTAGACATCGGAGGACGGGGCTCATTGTAATGCACGGAACGGAACGATGAACGGTATCAAACGCAACGTGCTTTCATCCCGCGCATTACAATGAGCCTCGTGTGATCCACATCCTCGAGCCAGCCTCTAATGAACATGAACAGTCTCTGAAGGAGGCGGAAGCATCGGAGAACACGTCTAACTGGGTGAAGCCTCCCTCCGCTATTTCGGTGCCACATATCAATCATGCTGGCGCTCGTTTGCCGCCTCCCCTGTGTTTCTATGTAGGTTCGAAGCATAAATAGGTCGTTCGCTTCACAGCGCTCAGAACACGACTGGGACGAACAACAAGTGTATTATATAATTCTCCCGAGTTCAGATTAATAAATTACTTGAGTTTAGATTAATACATTTCCTGTCCTCATACTAAACAATTCTAATTAACCTAAGATGGGTCCTTGATTGTCGGGAGCGATTTCACTTTTTGACGCAATGTTCAATTGACTGGCAGTCAAAACTCATGACTTGAACGACACTGACACCCTGTGGCAGAGAGTGGAACTACAAAGCACCGTGAAACGACTGTTGATGGATCGTGACGTCGAATTTACACTCACCGGCCACTTTATTAGGTACACCTGTTTAACTGCTCGTTAACGCAAATATCTAATCAGCCAATCACGTGGCAGCAACTCAATGCATTTAGGCATGTAGACATGGTCAAGACGACCTGCTGAAGTTCAAACCGAGCATCAGAAGGGGGAAGAAAGGTGATTTAAGTGACATTGAACGTGGCATGGTTGTTGGTGCCAGACGGGCTGGTCTGAGTATTTCAACTGCTGATCTACTGGGATTTTCACACACAACCATCTCTAGGGTTTACAGAGAATGGTCTGAAAAAGAGAAAATATCCAGTGAGCGGCAGTTCTCTGGGCGAAAATGCCTTGTTGATGCCAGAGGTCAGAGGAGAATGGCCAGACTGGTTCGAGATGATAGAAAGGCAACAGTAACTCAAATAACCACTCATTACAACCAAGGTATGCAGAAGACCATCTCTGAATGCACATCACGTTGAACCTTGAAGCAGATGGGCTACAGCAGCAGAAGACCACACCGGGTGCCACTCCTGTCAGCTAAGAACAGGAAACTGAGGTTACAATTTGCACGGGCTCACCAAAATTGGACAATAGAAGATTGGAAAAACGTTGCCTGGTCTGATGAGTCTCGATTTCTGCTGCGACATTCAGATGGTAGGGTCAGAATTTGGCATAAACAACATGAAAGCATGGATCCATCCTGCCTGGTATCAACGGTTCAGGCTGGTGGTGGTGGTGGTGTAATGGTGGTGGTGTAATGGTGGTGGTGTAATGGTGGTGGTGGTGGTGTAATGGTGGTGTAATGGTGGTGGTGGTGGTGGTGGTGATATTTTCTTGGCACACTTAGTACCAATCGTTTAAATGCCACAGCCTACCTGATGCCAGTTCTGAAGGCAAAGGGGGGTCCAACCCGGTACTAGCAAGGTGTACCTAATAAAGTGGCCGGTGAGTGTATATTACAATATGTTATTAGCTTGCAAATTGTGTGTGTGTGTGTGTGTTTGTGTGTGACCAAGAGGGATAATCTATGGAAATGTACCCTTTTCATGTGTTAAATATAGATTAGAAATTATAAAGGTTACCATGTCTCTTGATTGACAGTGTGTTCTCCTCAAGCTACCTGTGAATGTCACCGTCTCCACCATCTCCGCCCACCCCACCCCCCCACTTCCACCCCACCCCCACCACCAAAGCTCAGGAGGTTCTCCAATATCCCATCTACCCCTGCAGC
>NW_028152917.1:0-28214 GCF_951799395.1 Argentina silus | reverse complement strand
TATGGGAGACACTGTTTTCATCAAGTTTGAAGCCTCAGTGTTGGCGCGGCAGCCTTTTCTTTCTCTTTCGGGATTGTGTTTTTCTCCACCTGAAAATGCCAAAGAAGGCATAAAAACATGGATTTGTCTCTCCTGCTGCGCACACACTTCGGAGAGCTTGCAAAGGCCTAATAACCACAAGCAGCCCCTACTCCACTATGGGAGACACTGTTTTCATCAAGTTTGAAGCCTCAGTGTTGGCGCGGCAGCCTTTTCTTTCTCTTTCGGGATTGTGTTTTTCTCCACCTGAAAATGCCAAAGAAGGCATAAAAACATGGATTTGTCTCTCCTGCTGCGCACACACTTCGGAGAGCTTGCAAATGCCTAATAACCACAAGCAGCCCCTACTCCAATATGGGAGACACTGTTTTCATCAAGTTTGAAGCCTCAGTGTTGGCGCGGCAGCCTTTTCTTTCTCTTTCGGGATTGTGTTTTTCTCCACCTGAAAATGCCAAAGAAGGCATAAAAACATGGATTTGTCTCTCCTGCTGCGCACACACTTCGGAGAGCTTGCAAAGGCCTAATAACCACAAGCAGCCCCTACTCCACTATGGGAGACACTGTTTTCATCAAGTTTGAAGCCTCAGTGTTGGCGCGGCAGCCTTTTCTTTCTCTTTCGGGATTGTGTTTTTCTCCACCTGAAAATGCCAAAGAAGGCATAAAAACATGGATTTGTCTCTCCTGCTGCGCACACACTTCGGAGAGCTTGCAAATGCCTAATAACCACAAGCAGCCCCTACTCCAATATGGGAGACACTGTTTTCATCAAGTTTGAAGCCTCAGTGTTGGCGCGGCAGCCTTTTCTTTCTCTTTCGGGATTGTGTTTTTCTCCACCTGAAAATGCCAAAGAAGGCATAAAAACATGGATTTGTCTCTCCTGCTGCGCACACACTTCGGAGAGCTTGCAAAGGCCTAATAACCACAAGCAGCCCCTACTCCACTATGGGAGACACTGTTTTCATCAAGTTTGAAGCCTCAGTGTTGGCGCGGCAGCCTTTTCTTTCTCTTTCGGGATTGTGTTTTTCTCCACCTGAAAATGCCAAAGAAGGCATAAAAACATGGATTTGTCTCTCCTGCTGCGCACACACTTCGGAGAGCTTGCAAATGCCTAATAACCACAAGCAGCCCCTACTCCATTATGGGAGACACTGTTTTCATCAAGTTTGAAGCCTCAGTGTTGGCGCGGCAGCCTTTTCTTTCTCTTTCGGGATTGTGTTTTTCTCCACCTGAAAATGCCAAAGAAGGCATAAAAACATGGATTTGTCTCTCCTGCTGCGCACACACTTCGGAGAGCTTGCAAATGCCTAATAACCACAAGCAGCCCCTACTCCAATATGGGAGACACTGTTTTCATCAAGTTTGAAGCCTCAGTTTTGGCTGGACAGCCATTTCTTTATTTTTGGGGCCTGTGTGTTTTTCGACCTGGAAATGGCAAAAAAGGCGCGAAAACATTGATTTGTCTCTCCTGCCGCGCACACACTTCGGAGAGCTTGCAAAGGCCTAATAACCACAAGCAGCCCCTACTCCACTATGGGAGACACTGTTTTCATCAAGTTTGAAGCCTCAGTGTTGGCGCGGCAGCCTTTTCTTTTTCTTTCGGGATTGTGTTTTTCTCCACCTGAAAATGCCAAAGAAGGCATAAAAACATGGATTTGTCTCTCCTGCTGCGCACACACTTCGGAGAGCTTGCAAATGCCTAATAACCACAAGCAGCCCCTACTCCAATATAGGAGACACTGTTTTCATCAAGTTTGAAGCCTCAGTTTTGGCTGGACAGCCATTTCTTTATTTTTGGGGCCTGTGTGTTTTTCGACCTGGAAATGGCAAAAAAGGCGCGAAAACATTGATTTGTCTCTCCTGCCGCGCACACACTTCCGATAGCTTGCGAAGGCCTAAAAAACACAAGCTGCCCTTGAGTTATTGTGGGAGAGAATGTTTTCATCAAGTTTGAAGCCATAGTTTTGGCGCGGCAGCCGTTTCTTTCATTTTGGGGCCTATGTGTTTTTCGACCTTGAAATCGTAAAAAAGGCGCGAAAACATGGATTTGTCTCTCCTGCCGCGCACACACTTCCGATAGCTTGCGAAGGCCTAAAAAACACAAGCGGCCCTTGAGTTATTGTCTGAGAGACTGTTTTAATCAAGTTTGAAGCCTCAGTTTTGGCTGGACAGCCGTTTCTTTATTTTTGGGGCCTTTGTTTTCTTCGACCTGGAAATGGCAAAAAAGGCGCGAAAACATGGATTTGTCTCTCCTGCCGCGCACACACTTCTGATAGCGTGCAAAGGCCTAAAAAACACAAGCAGCCCGTGAGTTATTATGGGAGAGACTGTTTTCATCAAGTTTGAAGCCATAGTTTTGGCGCGGCAGCCGTTTCTTTCATTTTGGGGCCTATGTGTTTTTCGACCTTGAAATCGCAAAAAAGGCGCGAAAACATGGATTTGTCTCTCCTGCCGCGCACACACTTCGGAGAGCTTGCAAATGCCTAATAACCACAAGCAGCCCCTACTCCAATATGGGAGACACTGTTTTCATCAAGTTTGAAGCCTCAGTTTTGGCTGGACAGCCATTTCTTTATTTTTGGGGCCTGTGTGTTTTTCGACCTGGAAATGGCAAAAAAGGCGCGAAAACATTGATTTGTCTCTCCTGCCGCGCACACACTTCGGAGAGCTTGCAAAGGCCTAAAAAACACAAGCAGCCCGTGAGTTATTATGGGAGAGACTGTTTTCATCAAGTTTGAAGCCATAGTTTTGGCGCGGCAGCCGTTTCTTTCATTTTGGGGCCTATGTGTTTTTCGACCTTGAAATCGCAAAAAAGGCGCGAAAACATGGATTTGTCTCTCCTGCCGCGCACACACTTCGGAGAGCTTGCAAATGCCTAATAACCACAAGCAGCCCCTACTCCAATATGGGAGACACTGTTTTCATCAAGTTTGAAGCCTCAGTTTTGGCTGGACAGCCATTTCTTTATTTTTGGGGCCTGTGTGTTTTTCGACCTGGAAATGGCAAAAAAGGCGCGAAAACATTGATTTGTCTCTCCTGCCGCGCACACACTTCGGAGAGCTTGCAAAGGCCTAATAACCACAAGCAGCCCCTACTCCACTATGGGAGACACTGTTTTCATCAAGTTTGAAGCCTCAGTGTTGGCGCGGCAGCCTTTTCTTTCTCTTTCGGGATTGTGTTTTTCTCCACCTGAAAATGCCAAAGAAGGCATAAAAACATGGATTTGTCTCTCCTGCTGCGCACACACTTCGGAGAGCTTGCAAATGCCTAATAACCACAAGCAGCCCCTACTCCAATATGGGAGACACTGTTTTCATCAAGTTTGAAGCCTCAGTGTTGGCGCGGCAGCCTTTTCTTTCTCTTTCGGGATTGTGTTTTTCTCCACCTGAAAATGCCAAAGAAGGCATAAAAACATGGATTTGTCTCTCCTGCTGCGCACACACTTCGGAGAGCTTGCAAAGGCCTAATAACCACAAGCAGCCCCTACTCCACTATGGGAGACACTGTTTTCATCAAGTTTGAAGCCTCAGTGTTGGCGCGGCAGCCTTTTCTTTCTCTTTCGGGATTGTGTTTTTCTCCACCTGAAAATGCCAAAGAAGGCATAAAAACATGGATTTGTCTCTCCTGCTGCGCACACACTTCGGAGAGCTTGCAAATGCCTAATAACCACAAGCAGCCCCTACTCCAATATGGGAGACACTGTTTTCATCAAGTTTGAAGCCTCAGTGTTGGCGCGGCAGCCTTTTCTTTCTCTTTCGGGATTGTGTTTTTCTCCACCTGAAAATGCCAAAGAAGGCATAAAAACATGGATTTGTCTTTCCTGCTGCGCACACACTTCGGAGAGCTTGCAAAGGCCTAATAACCACAAGCAGCCCCTACTCCACTATGGGAGACACTGTTTTCATCAAGTTTGAAGCCTCAGTGTTGGCGCGGCAGCCTTTTCTTTCTCTTTCGGGATTGTGTTTTTCTCCACCTGAAAATGCCAAAGAAGGCATAAAAACATGGATTTGTCTCTCCTGCTGCGCACACACTTCGGAGAGCTTGCAAATGCCTAATAACCACAAGCAGCCCCTACTCCAATATGGGAGACACTGTTTTCATCAAGTTTGAAGCCTCAGTGTTGGCGCGGCAGCCTTTTCTTTCTCTTTCGGGATTGTGTTTTTCTCCACCTGAAAATGCCAAAGAAGGCATAAAAACATGGATTTGTCTCTCCTGCTGCGCACACACTTCGGAGAGCTTGCAAAGGCCTAATAACCACAAGCAGCCCCTACTCCACTATGGGAGACACTGTTTTCATCAAGTTTGAAGCCTCAGTGTTGGCGCGGCAGCCTTTTCTTTCTCTTTCGGGATTGTGTTTTTCTCCACCTGAAAATGCCAAAGAAGGCATAAAAACATGGATTTGTCTCTCCTGCTGCGCACACACTTCGGAGAGCTTGCAAATGCCTAATAACCACAAGCAGCCCCTACTCCATTATGGGAGACACTGTTTTCATCAAGTTTGAAGCCTCAGTGTTGGCGCGGCAGCCTTTTCTTTCTCTTTCGGGATTGTGTTTTTCTCCACCTGAAAATGCCAAAGAAGGCATAAAAACATGGATTTGTCTCTCCTGCTGCGCACACACTTCGGAGAGCTTGCAAATGCCTAATAACCACAAGCAGCCCCTACTCCAATATGGGAGACACTGTTTTCATCAAGTTTGAAGCCTCAGTTTTGGCTGGACAGCCATTTCTTTATTTTTGGGGCCTGTGTGTTTTTCGACCTGGAAATGGCAAAAAAGGCGCGAAAACATTGATTTGTCTCTCCTGCCGCGCACACACTTCGGAGAGCTTGCAAAGGCCTAATAACCACAAGCAGCCCCTACTCCACTATGGGAGACACTGTTTTCATCAAGTTTGAAGCCTCAGTGTTGGCGCGGCAGCCTTTTCTTTTTCTTTCGGGATTGTGTTTTTCTCCACCTGAAAATGCCAAAGAAGGCATAAAAACATGGATTTGTCTCTCCTGCTGCGCACACACTTCGGAGAGCTTGCAAATGCCTAATAACCACAAGCAGCCCCTACTCCAATATAGGAGACACTGTTTTCATCAAGTTTGAAGCCTCAGTTTTGGCTGGACAGCCATTTCTTTATTTTTGGGGCCTGTGTGTTTTTCGACCTGGAAATGGCAAAAAAGGCGCGAAAACATTGATTTGTCTCTCCTGCCGCGCACACACTTCCGATAGCTTGCGAAGGCCTAAAAAACACAAGCTGCCCTTGAGTTATTGTGGGAGAGAATGTTTTCATCAAGTTTGAAGCCATAGTTTTGGCGCGGCAGCCGTTTCTTTCATTTTGGGGCCTATGTGTTTTTCGACCTTGAAATCGTAAAAAAGGCGCGAAAACATGGATTTGTCTCTCCTGCCGCGCACACACTTCCGATAGCTTGCGAAGGCCTAAAAAACACAAGCGGCCCTTGAGTTATTGTCTGAGAGACTGTTTTAATCAAGTTTGAAGCCTCAGTTTTGGCTGGACAGCCGTTTCTTTATTTTTGGGGCCTTTGTTTTCTTCGACCTGGAAATGGCAAAAAAGGCGCGAAAACATGGATTTGTCTCTCCTGCCGCGCACACACTTCTGATAGCGTGCAAAGGCCTAAAAAACACAAGCAGCCCGTGAGTTATTATGGGAGAGACTGTTTTCATCAAGTTTGAAGCCATAGTTTTGGCGCGGCAGCCGTTTCTTTCATTTTGGGGCCTATGTGTTTTTCGACCTTGAAATCGCAAAAAAGGCGCGAAAACATGGATTTGTCTCTCCTGCCGCGCACACACTTCGGAGAGCTTGCAAATGCCTAATAACCACAAGCAGCCCCTACTCCAATATGGGAGACACTGTTTTCATCAAGTTTGAAGCCTCAGTTTTGGCTGGACAGCCATTTCTTTATTTTTGGGGCCTGTGTGTTTTTCGACCTGGAAATGGCAAAAAAGGCGCGAAAACATTGATTTGTCTCTCCTGCCGCGCACACACTTCGGAGAGCTTGCAAAGGCCTAAAAAACACAAGCAGCCCGTGAGTTATTATGGGAGAGACTGTTTTCATCAAGTTTGAAGCCATAGTTTTGGCGCGGCAGCCGTTTCTTTCATTTTGGGGCCTATGTGTTTTTCGACCTTGAAATCGCAAAAAAGGCGCGAAAACATGGATTTGTCTCTCCTGCCGCGCACACACTTCGGAGAGCTTGCAAATGCCTAATAACCACAAGCAGCCCCTACTCCAATATGGGAGACACTGTTTTCATCAAGTTTGAAGCCTCAGTTTTGGCTGGACAGCCATTTCTTTATTTTTGGGGCCTGTGTGTTTTTCGACCTGGAAATGGCAAAAAAGGCGCGAAAACATTGATTTGTCTCTCCTGCCGCGCACACACTTCGGAGAGCTTGCAAAGGCCTAATAACCACAAGCAGCCCCTACTCCACTATGGGAGACACTGTTTTCATCAAGTTTGAAGCCTCAGTGTTGGCGCGGCAGCCTTTTCTTTCTCTTTCGGGATTGTGTTTTTCTCCACCTGAAAATGCCAAAGAAGGCATAAAAACATGGATTTGTCTCTCCTGCTGCGCACACACTTCGGAGAGCTTGCAAATGCCTAATAACCACAAGCAGCCCCTACTCCAATATGGGAGACACTGTTTTCATCAAGTTTGAAGCCTCAGTGTTGGCGCGGCAGCCTTTTCTTTCTCTTTCGGGATTGTGTTTTTCTCCACCTGAAAATGCCAAAGAAGGCATAAAAACATGGATTTGTCTCTCCTGCTGCGCACACACTTCGGAGAGCTTGCAAAGGCCTAATAACCACAAGCAGCCCCTACTCCACTATGGGAGACACTGTTTTCATCAAGTTTGAAGCCTCAGTGTTGGCGCGGCAGCCTTTTCTTTCTCTTTCGGGATTGTGTTTTTCTCCACCTGAAAATGCCAAAGAAGGCATAAAAACATGGATTTGTCTCTCCTGCTGCGCACACACTTCGGAGAGCTTGCAAATGCCTAATAACCACAAGCAGCCCCTACTCCAATATGGGAGACACTGTTTTCATCAAGTTTGAAGCCTCAGTGTTGGCGCGGCAGCCTTTTCTTTCTCTTTCGGGATTGTGTTTTTCTCCACCTGAAAATGCCAAAGAAGGCATAAAAACATGGATTTGTCTCTCCTGCTGCGCACACACTTCGGAGAGCTTGCAAATGCCTAATAACCACAAGCAGCCCCTACTCCACTATGGGAGACACTGTTTTCATCAAGTTTGAAGCCTCAGTGTTGGCGCGGCAGCCTTTTCTTTCTCTTTCGGGATTGTGTTTTTCTCCACCTGAAAATGCCAAAGAAGGCATAAAAACATGGATTTGTCTCTCCTGCTGCGCACACACTTCGGAGAGCTTGCAAATGCCTAATAACCACAAGCAGCCCCTACTCCATTATGGGAGACACTGTTTTCATCAAGTTTGAAGCCTCAGTTTTGGCTGGACAGCCATTTCTTTATTTTTGGGGCCTGTGTGTTTTTCGACCTGGAAATGGCAAAAAAGGCGCGAAAACATTGATTTGTCTCTCCTGCCGCGCACACACTTCGGAGAGCTTGCAAAGGCCGCTGTCCAGCCAAAACTGAGGCTTCAAACTTGATGAAAACAGTGTCTCCCATATTGGAGTAGGGGCTGCTTGTGGTTATTAGGCCTTTGCAAGCTCTCCGAAGTGTGTGCGCGGCAGGAGAGACAAATCAATGTTTTCGCGCCTTTTTTGCCATTTCCAGGTCGAAAAACACACAGGCCCCAAAAATAAAGAAATGGCTGTCCAGCCAAAACTGAGGCTTCAAACTTGATGAAAACAGTGTCTCCCATATTGGAGTAGGGGCTGCTTGTGGTTATTAGGCATTTGCAAGCTCTCCGAAGTGTGTGCGCGGCAGGAGAGACAAATCCATGTTTTCGCGCCTTTTTTGCGATTTCAAGGTCGAAAAACACATAGGCCCCAAAATGAAAGAAACGGCTGCCGCGCCAAAACTATGGCTTCAAACTTGATGAAAACAGTCTCTCCCATAATAACTCACGGGCTGCTTGTGTTTTTTAGGCCTTTGCAAGCTCTCCGAAGTGTGTGCGCGGCAGGAGAGACAAATCAATGTTTTCGCGCCTTTTTTGCCATTTCCAGGTCGAAAAACACACAGGCCCCAAAAATAAAGAAATGGCTGTCCAGCCAAAACTGAGGCTTCAAACTTGATGAAAACAGTGTCTCCCATATTGGAGTAGGGGCTGCTTGTGGTTATTAGGCATTTGCAAGCTCTCCGAAGTGTGTGCGCGGCAGGAGAGACAAATCCATGTTTTCGCGCCTTTTTTGCGATTTCAAGGTCGAAAAACACATAGGCCCCAAAATGAAAGAAACGGCTGCCGCGCCAAAACTATGGCTTCAAACTTGATGAAAACAGTCTCTCCCATAATAACTCACGGGCTGCTTGTGTTTTTTAGGCCTTTGCACGCTATCAGAAGTGTGTGCGCGGCAGGAGAGACAAATCCATGTTTTCGCGCCTTTTTTGCCATTTCCAGGTCGAAGAAAACAAAGGCCCCAAAAATAAAGAAACGGCTGTCCAGCCAAAACTGAGGCTTCAAACTTGATTAAAACAGTCTCTCAGACAATAACTCAAGGGCCGCTTGTGTTTTTTAGGCCTTCGCAAGCTATCGGAAGTGTGTGCGCGGCAGGAGAGACAAATCCATGTTTTCGCGCCTTTTTTACGATTTCAAGGTCGAAAAACACATAGGCCCCAAAATGAAAGAAACGGCTGCCGCGCCAAAACTATGGCTTCAAACTTGATGAAAACATTCTCTCCCACAATAACTCAAGGGCAGCTTGTGTTTTTTAGGCCTTCGCAAGCTATCGGAAGTGTGTGCGCGGCAGGAGAGACAAATCCATGTTTTCGCGCCTTTTTTGCCATTTCCAGGTCGAAGAAAACAAAGGCCCCAAAAATAAAGAAACGGCTGTCCAGCCAAAACTGAGGCTTCAAACTTGATTAAAACAGTCTCTCAGACAATAACTCAAGGGCCGCTTGTGTTTTTTAGGCCTTCGCAAGCTATCGGAAGTGTGTGCGCGGCAGGAGAGACAAATCCATGTTTTCGCGCCTTTTTTACGATTTCAAGGTCGAAAAACACATAGGCCCCAAAATGAAAGAAACGGCTGCCGCGCCAAAACTATGGCTTCAAACTTGATGAAAACATTCTCTCCCACAATAACTCAAGGGCAGCTTGTGTTTTTTAGGCCTTCGCAAGCTATCGGAAGTGTGTGCGCGGCAGGAGAGACAAATCAATGTTTTCGCGCCTTTTTTGCCATTTCCAGGTCGAAAAACACACAGGCCCCAAAAATAAAGAAATGGCTGTCCAGCCAAAACTGAGGCTTCAAACTTGATGAAAACAGTGTCTCCTATATTGGAGTAGGGGCTGCTTGTGGTTATTAGGCATTTGCAAGCTCTCCGAAGTGTGTGCGCAGCAGGAGAGACAAATCCATGTTTTTATGCCTTCTTTGGCATTTTCAGGTGGAGAAAAACACAATCCCGAAAGAAAAAGAAAAGGCTGCCGCGCCAACACTGAGGCTTCAAACTTGATGAAAACAGTGTCTCCCATAGTGGAGTAGGGGCTGCTTGTGGTTATTAGGCCTTTGCAAGCTCTCCGAAGTGTGTGCGCAGCAGGAGAGACAAATCCATGTTTTTATGCCTTCTTTGGCATTTTCAGGTGGAGAAAAACACAATCCCGAAAGAGAAAGAAAAGGCTGCCGCGCCAACACTGAGGCTTCAAACTTGATGAAAACAGTGTCTCCCATATTGGAGTAGGGGCTGCTTGTGGTTATTAGGCATTTGCAAGCTCTCCGAAGTGTGTGCGCAGCAGGAGAGACAAATCCATGTTTTTATGCCTTCTTTGGCATTTTCAGGTGGAGAAAAACACAATCCCGAAAGAGAAAGAAAAGGCTGCCGCGCCAACACTGAGGCTTCAAACTTGATGAAAACAGTGTCTCCCATAGTGGAGTAGGGGCTGCTTGTGGTTATTAGGCCTTTGCAAGCTCTCCGAAGTGTGTGCGCGGCAGGAGAGACAAATCAATGTTTTCGCGCCTTTTTTGCCATTTCCAGGTCGAAAAACACACAGGCCCCAAAAATAAAGAAATGGCTGTCCAGCCAAAACTGAGGCTTCAAACTTGATGAAAACAGTGTCTCCCATATTGGAGTAGGGGCTGCTTGTGGTTATTAGGCATTTGCAAGCTCTCCGAAGTGTGTGCGCGGCAGGAGAGACAAATCCATGTTTTCGCGCCTTTTTTGCGATTTCAAGGTCGAAAAACACATAGGCCCCAAAATGAAAGAAACGGCTGCCGCGCCAAAACTATGGCTTCAAACTTGATGAAAACAGTCTCTCCCATAATAACTCACGGGCTGCTTGTGTTTTTTAGGCCTTTGCAAGCTCTCCGAAGTGTGTGCGCGGCAGGAGAGACAAATCAATGTTTTCGCGCCTTTTTTGCCATTTCCAGGTCGAAAAACACACAGGCCCCAAAAATAAAGAAATGGCTGTCCAGCCAAAACTGAGGCTTCAAACTTGATGAAAACAGTGTCTCCCATATTGGAGTAGGGGCTGCTTGTGGTTATTAGGCATTTGCAAGCTCTCCGAAGTGTGTGCGCGGCAGGAGAGACAAATCCATGTTTTCGCGCCTTTTTTGCGATTTCAAGGTCGAAAAACACATAGGCCCCAAAATGAAAGAAACGGCTGCCGCGCCAAAACTATGGCTTCAAACTTGATGAAAACAGTCTCTCCCATAATAACTCACGGGCTGCTTGTGTTTTTTAGGCCTTTGCACGCTATCAGAAGTGTGTGCGCGGCAGGAGAGACAAATCCATGTTTTCGCGCCTTTTTTGCCATTTCCAGGTCGAAGAAAACAAAGGCCCCAAAAATAAAGAAACGGCTGTCCAGCCAAAACTGAGGCTTCAAACTTGATTAAAACAGTCTCTCAGACAATAACTCAAGGGCCGCTTGTGTTTTTTAGGCCTTCGCAAGCTATCGGAAGTGTGTGCGCGGCAGGAGAGACAAATCCATGTTTTCGCGCCTTTTTTACGATTTCAAGGTCGAAAAACACATAGGCCCCAAAATGAAAGAAACGGCTGCCGCGCCAAAACTATGGCTTCAAACTTGATGAAAACATTCTCTCCCACAATAACTCAAGGGCAGCTTGTGTTTTTTAGGCCTTCGCAAGCTATCGGAAGTGTGTGCGCGGCAGGAGAGACAAATCAATGTTTTCGCGCCTTTTTTGCCATTTCCAGGTCGAAAAACACACAGGCCCCAAAAATAAAGAAATGGCTGTCCAGCCAAAACTGAGGCTTCAAACTTGATGAAAACAGTGTCTCCTATATTGGAGTAGGGGCTGCTTGTGGTTATTAGGCATTTGCAAGCTCTCCGAAGTGTGTGCGCAGCAGGAGAGACAAATCCATGTTTTTATGCCTTCTTTGGCATTTTCAGGTGGAGAAAAACACAATCCCGAAAGAAAAAGAAAAGGCTGCCGCGCCAACACTGAGGCTTCAAACTTGATGAAAACAGTGTCTCCCATAGTGGAGTAGGGGCTGCTTGTGGTTATTAGGCCTTTGCAAGCTCTCCGAAGTGTGTGCGCGGCAGGAGAGACAAATCAATGTTTTCGCGCCTTTTTTGCCATTTCCAGGTCGAAAAACACACAGGCCCCAAAAATAAAGAAATGGCTGTCCAGCCAAAACTGAGGCTTCAAACTTGATGAAAACAGTGTCTCCCATATTGGAGTAGGGGCTGCTTGTGGTTATTAGGCATTTGCAAGCTCTCCGAAGTGTGTGCGCAGCAGGAGAGACAAATCCATGTTTTTATGCCTTCTTTGGCATTTTCAGGTGGAGAAAAACACAATCCCGAAAGAGAAAGAAAAGGCTGCCGCGCCAACACTGAGGCTTCAAACTTGATGAAAACAGTGTCTCCCATAATGGAGTAGGGGCTGCTTGTGGTTATTAGGCATTTGCAAGCTCTCCGAAGTGTGTGCGCAGCAGGAGAGACAAATCCATGTTTTTATGCCTTCTTTGGCATTTTCAGGTGGAGAAAAACACAATCCCGAAAGAGAAAGAAAAGGCTGCCGCGCCAACACTGAGGCTTCAAACTTGATGAAAACAGTGTCTCCCATAGTGGAGTAGGGGCTGCTTGTGGTTATTAGGCCTTTGCAAGCTCTCCGAAGTGTGTGCGCAGCAGGAGAGACAAATCCATGTTTTTATGCCTTCTTTGGCATTTTCAGGTGGAGAAAAACACAATCCCGAAAGAGAAAGAAAAGGCTGCCGCGCCAACACTGAGGCTTCAAACTTGATGAAAACAGTGTCTCCCATATTGGAGTAGGGGCTGCTTGTGGTTATTAGGCATTTGCAAGCTCTCCGAAGTGTGTGCGCAGCAGGAGAGACAAATCCATGTTTTTATGCCTTCTTTGGCATTTTCAGGTGGAGAAAAACACAATCCCGAAAGAGAAAGAAAAGGCTGCCGCGCCAACACTGAGGCTTCAAACTTGATGAAAACAGTGTCTCCCATAGTGGAGTAGGGGCTGCTTGTGGTTATTAGGCCTTTGCAAGCTCTCCGAAGTGTGTGCGCAGCAGGAAAGACAAATCCATGTTTTTATGCCTTCTTTGGCATTTTCAGGTGGAGAAAAACACAATCCCGAAAGAGAAAGAAAAGGCTGCCGCGCCAACACTGAGGCTTCAAACTTGATGAAAACAGTGTCTCCCATATTGGAGTAGGGGCTGCTTGTGGTTATTAGGCATTTGCAAGCTCTCCGAAGTGTGTGCGCAGCAGGAGAGACAAATCCATGTTTTTATGCCTTCTTTGGCATTTTCAGGTGGAGAAAAACACAATCCCGAAAGAGAAAGAAAAGGCTGCCGCGCCAACACTGAGGCTTCAAACTTGATGAAAACAGTGTCTCCCATAGTGGAGTAGGGGCTGCTTGTGGTTATTAGGCCTTTGCAAGCTCTCCGAAGTGTGTGCGCAGCAGGAGAGACAAATCCATGTTTTTATGCCTTCTTTGGCATTTTCAGGTGGAGAAAAACACAATCCCGAAAGAGAAAGAAAAGGCTGCCGCGCCAACACTGAGGCTTCAAACTTGATGAAAACAGTGTCTCCCATATTGGAGTAGGGGCTGCTTGTGGTTATTAGGCATTTGCAAGCTCTCCGAAGTGTGTGCGCAGCAGGAGAGACAAATCCATGTTTTTATGCCTTCTTTGGCATTTTCAGGTGGAGAAAAACACAATCCCGAAAGAGAAAGAAAAGGCTGCCGCGCCAACACTGAGGCTTCAAACTTGATGAAAACAGTGTCTCCCATAGTGGAGTAGGGGCTGCTTGTGGTTATTAGGCCTTTGCAAGCTCTCCGAAGTGTGTGCGCGGCAGGAGAGACAAATCAATGTTTTCGCGCCTTTTTTGCCATTTCCAGGTCGAAAAACACACAGGCCCCAAAAATAAAGAAATGGCTGTCCAGCCAAAACTGAGGCTTCAAACTTGATGAAAACAGTGTCTCCCATATTGGAGTAGGGGCTGCTTGTGGTTATTAGGCATTTGCAAGCTCTCCGAAGTGTGTGCGCGGCAGGAGAGACAAATCCATGTTTTCGCGCCTTTTTTGCGATTTCAAGGTCGAAAAACACATAGGCCCCAAAATGAAAGAAACGGCTGCCGCGCCAAAACTATGGCTTCAAACTTGATGAAAACAGTCTCTCCCATAATAACTCACGGGCTGCTTGTGTTTTTTAGGCCTTTGCAAGCTCTCCGAAGTGTGTGCGCGGCAGGAGAGACAAATCAATGTTTTCGCGCCTTTTTTGCCATTTCCAGGTCGAAAAACACACAGGCCCCAAAAATAAAGAAATGGCTGTCCAGCCAAAACTGAGGCTTCAAACTTGATGAAAACAGTGTCTCCCATATTGGAGTAGGGGCTGCTTGTGGTTATTAGGCATTTGCAAGCTCTCCGAAGTGTGTGCGCGGCAGGAGAGACAAATCCATGTTTTCGCGCCTTTTTTGCGATTTCAAGGTCGAAAAACACATAGGCCCCAAAATGAAAGAAACGGCTGCCGCGCCAAAACTATGGCTTCAAACTTGATGAAAACAGTCTCTCCCATAATAACTCACGGGCTGCTTGTGTTTTTTAGGCCTTTGCACGCTATCAGAAGTGTGTGCGCGGCAGGAGAGACAAATCCATGTTTTCGCGGCTTTTTTGCCATTTCCAGGTCGAAGAAAACAAAGGCCCCAAAAATAAAGAAACGGCTGTCCAGCCAAAACTGAGGCTTCAAACTTGATTAAAACAGTCTCTCAGACAATAACTCAAGGGCCGCTTGTGTTTTTTAGGCCTTCGCAAGCTATCGGAAGTGTGTGCGCGGCAGGAGAGACAAATCCATGTTTTCGCGCCTTTTTTACGATTTCAAGGTCGAAAAACACATAGGCCCCAAAATGAAAGAAACGGCTGCCGCGCCAAAACTATGGCTTCAAACTTGATGAAAACATTCTCTCCCACAATAACTCAAGGGCAGCTTGTGTTTTTTAGGCCTTCGCAAGCTATCGGAAGTGTGTGCGCGGCAGGAGAGACAAATCAATGTTTTCGCGCCTTTTTTGCCATTTCCAGGTCGAAAAACACACAGGCCCCAAAAATAAAGAAATGGCTGTCCAGCCAAAACTGAGGCTTCAAACTTGATGAAAACAGTGTCTCCTATATTGGAGTAGGGGCTGCTTGTGGTTATTAGGCATTTGCAAGCTCTCCGAAGTGTGTGCGCAGCAGGAGAGACAAATCCATGTTTTTATGCCTTCTTTGGCATTTTCAGGTGGAGAAAAACACAATCCCGAAAGAAAAAGAAAAGGCTGCCGCGCCAACACTGAGGCTTCAAACTTGATGAAAACAGTGTCTCCCATAGTGGAGTAGGGGCTGCTTGTGGTTATTAGGCCTTTGCAAGCTCTCCGAAGTGTGTGCGCGGCAGGAGAGACAAATCAATGTTTTCGCGCCTTTTTTGCCATTTCCAGGTCGAAAAACACACAGGCCCCAAAAATAAAGAAATGGCTGTCCAGCCAAAACTGAGGCTTCAAACTTGATGAAAACAGTGTCTCCCATATTGGAGTAGGGGCTGCTTGTGGTTATTAGGCATTTGCAAGCTCTCCGAAGTGTGTGCGCAGCAGGAGAGACAAATCCATGTTTTTATGCCTTCTTTGGCATTTTCAGGTGGAGAAAAACACAATCCCGAAAGAGAAAGAAAAGGCTGCCGCGCCAACACTGAGGCTTCAAACTTGATGAAAACAGTGTCTCCCATAATGGAGTAGGGGCTGCTTGTGGTTATTAGGCATTTGCAAGCTCTCCGAAGTGTGTGCGCAGCAGGAGAGACAAATCCATGTTTTTATGCCTTCTTTGGCATTTTCAGGTGGAGAAAAACACAATCCCGAAAGAGAAAGAAAAGGCTGCCGCGCCAACACTGAGGCTTCAAACTTGATGAAAACAGTGTCTCCCATAGTGGAGTAGGGGCTGCTTGTGGTTATTAGGCATTTGCAAGCTCTCCGAAGTGTGTGCGCAGCAGGAGAGACAAATCCATGTTTTTATGCCTTCTTTGGCATTTTCAGGTGGAGAAAAACACAATCCCGAAAGAGAAAGAAAAGGCTGCCGCGCCAACACTGAGGCTTCAAACTTGATGAAAACAGTGTCTCCCATAGTGGAGTAGGGGCTGCTTGTGGTTATTAGGCCTTTGCAAGCTCTCCGAAGTGTGTGCGCAGCAGGAGAGACAAATCCATGTTTTTATGCCTTCTTTGGCATTTTCAGGTGGAGAAAAACACAATCCCGAAAGAGAAAGAAAAGGCTGCCGCGCCAACACTGAGGCTTCAAACTTGATGAAAACAGTGTCTCCCATATTGGAGTAGGGGCTGCTTGTGGTTATTAGGCATTTGCAAGCTCTCCGAAGTGTGTGCGCAGCAGGAGAGACAAATCCATGTTTTTATGCCTTCTTTGGCATTTTCAGGTGGAGAAAAACACAATCCCGAAAGAGAAAGAAAAGGCTGCCGCGCCAACACTGAGGCTTCAAACTTGATGAAAACAGTGTCTCCCATAGTGGAGTAGGGGCTGCTTGTGGTTATTAGGCCTTTGCAAGCTCTCCGAAGTGTGTGCGCGGCAGGAGAGACAAATCAATGTTTTCGCGCCTTTTTTGCCATTTCCAGGTCGAAAAACACACAGGCCCCAAAAATAAAGAAATGGCTGTCCAGCCAAAACTGAGGCTTCAAACTTGATGAAAACAGTGTCTCCCATATTGGAGTAGGGGCTGCTTGTGGTTATTAGGCATTTGCAAGCTCTCCGAAGTGTGTGCGCGGCAGGAGAGACAAATCCATGTTTTCGCGCCTTTTTTGCGATTTCAAGGTCGAAAAACACATAGGCCCCAAAATGAAAGAAACGGCTGCCGCGCCAAAACTATGGCTTCAAACTTGATGAAAACAGTCTCTCCCATAATAACTCACGGGCTGCTTGTGTTTTTTAGGCCTTTGCAAGCTCTCCGAAGTGTGTGCGCGGCAGGAGAGACAAATCAATGTTTTCGCGCCTTTTTTGCCATTTCCAGGTCGAAAAACACACAGGCCCCAAAAATAAAGAAATGGCTGTCCAGCCAAAACTGAGGCTTCAAACTTGATGAAAACAGTGTCTCCCATATTGGAGTAGGGGCTGCTTGTGGTTATTAGGCATTTGCAAGCTCTCCGAAGTGTGTGCGCGGCAGGAGAGACAAATCCATGTTTTCGCGCCTTTTTTGCGATTTCAAGGTCGAAAAACACATAGGCCCCAAAATGAAAGAAACGGCTGCCGCGCCAAAACTATGGCTTCAAACTTGATGAAAACAGTCTCTCCCATAATAACTCACGGGCTGCTTGTGTTTTTTAGGCCTTTGCACGCTATCAGAAGTGTGTGCGCGGCAGGAGAGACAAATCCATGTTTTCGCGCCTTTTTTGCCATTTCCAGGTCGAAGAAAACAAAGGCCCCAAAAATAAAGAAACGGCTGTCCAGCCAAAACTGAGGCTTCAAACTTGATTAAAACAGTCTCTCAGACAATAACTCAAGGGCCGCTTGTGTTTTTTAGGCCTTCGCAAGCTATCGGAAGTGTGTGCGCGGCAGGAGAGACAAATCCATGTTTTCGCGCCTTTTTTACGATTTCAAGGTCGAAAAACACATAGGCCCCAAAATGAAAGAAACGGCTGCCGCGCCAAAACTATGGCTTCAAACTTGATGAAAACATTCTCTCCCACAATAACTCAAGGGCAGCTTGTGTTTTTTAGGCCTTCGCAAGCTATCGGAAGTGTGTGCGCGGCAGGAGAGACAAATCAATGTTTTCGCGCCTTTTTTGCCATTTCCAGGTCGAAAAACACACAGGCCCCAAAAATAAAGAAATGGCTGTCCAGCCAAAACTGAGGCTTCAAACTTGATGAAAACAGTGTCTCCTATATTGGAGTAGGGGCTGCTTGTGGTTATTAGGCATTTGCAAGCTCTCCGAAGTGTGTGCGCAGCAGGAGAGACAAATCCATGTTTTTATGCCTTCTTTGGCATTTTCAGGTGGAGAAAAACACAATCCCGAAAGAAAAAGAAAAGGCTGCCGCGCCAACACTGAGGCTTCAAACTTGATGAAAACAGTGTCTCCCATAGTGGAGTAGGGGCTGCTTGTGGTTATTAGGCCTTTGCAAGCTCTCCGAAGTGTGTGCGCGGCAGGAGAGACAAATCAATGTTTTCGCGCCTTTTTTGCCATTTCCAGGTCGAAAAACACACAGGCCCCAAAAATAAAGAAATGGCTGTCCAGCCAAAACTGAGGCTTCAAACTTGATGAAAACAGTGTCTCCCATATTGGAGTAGGGGCTGCTTGTGGTTATTAGGCATTTGCAAGCTCTCCGAAGTGTGTGCGCAGCAGGAGAGACAAATCCATGTTTTTATGCCTTCTTTGGCATTTTCAGGTGGAGAAAAACACAATCCCGAAAGAGAAAGAAAAGGCTGCCGCGCCAACACTGAGGCTTCAAACTTGATGAAAACAGTGTCTCCCATAATGGAGTAGGGGCTGCTTGTGGTTATTAGGCATTTGCAAGCTCTCCGAAGTGTGTGCGCAGCAGGAGAGACAAATCCATGTTTTTATGCCTTCTTTGGCATTTTCAGGTGGAGAAAAACACAATCCCGAAAGAGAAAGAAAAGGCTGCCGCGCCAACACTGAGGCTTCAAACTTGATGAAAACAGTGTCTCCCATAGTGGAGTAGGGGCTGCTTGTGGTTATTAGGCCTTTGCAAGCTCTCCGAAGTGTGTGCGCAGCAGGAGAGACAAATCCATGTTTTTATGCCTTCTTTGGCATTTTCAGGTGGAGAAAAACACAATCCCGAAAGAGAAAGAAAAGGCTGCCGCGCCAACACTGAGGCTTCAAACTTGATGAAAACAGTGTCTCCCATATTGGAGTAGGGGCTGCTTGTGGTTATTAGGCATTTGCAAGCTCTCCGAAGTGTGTGCGCAGCAGGAGAGACAAATCCATGTTTTTATGCCTTCTTTGGCATTTTCAGGTGGAGAAAAACACAATCCCGAAAGAGAAAGAAAAGGCTGCCGCGCCAACACTGAGGCTTCAAACTTGATGAAAACAGTGTCTCCCATAGTGGAGTAGGGGCTGCTTGTGGTTATTAGGCCTTTGCAAGCTCTCCGAAGTGTGTGCGCAGCAGGAGAGACAAATCCATGTTTTTATGCCTTCTTTGGCATTTTCAGGTGGAGAAAAACACAATCCCGAAAGAGAAAGAAAAGGCTGCCGCGCCAACACTGAGGCTTCAAACTTGATGAAAACAGTGTCTCCCATATTGGAGTAGGGGCTGCTTGTGGTTATTAGGCATTTGCAAGCTCTCCGAAGTGTGTGCGCAGCAGGAGAGACAAATCCATGTTTTTATGCCTTCTTTGGCATTTTCAGGTGGAGAAAAACACAATCCCGAAAGAGAAAGAAAAGGCTGCCGCGCCAACACTGAGGCTTCAAACTTGATGAAAACAGTGTCTCCCATAGTGGAGTAGGGGCTGCTTGTGGTTATTAGGCCTTTGCAAGCTCTCCGAAGTGTGTGCGCAGCAGGAAAGACAAATCCATGTTTTTATGCCTTCTTTGGCATTTTCAGGTGGAGAAAAACACAATCCCGAAAGAGAAAGAAAAGGCTGCCGCGCCAACACTGAGGCTTCAAACTTGATGAAAACAGTGTCTCCCATATTGGAGTAGGGGCTGCTTGTGGTTATTAGGCATTTGCAAGCTCTCCGAAGTGTGTGCGCAGCAGGAGAGACAAATCCATGTTTTTATGCCTTCTTTGGCATTTTCAGGTGGAGAAAAACACAATCCCGAAAGAGAAAGAAAAGGCTGCCGCGCCAACACTGAGGCTTCAAACTTGATGAAAACAGTGTCTCCCATAGTGGAGTAGGGGCTGCTTGTGGTTATTAGGCCTTTGCAAGCTCTCCGAAGTGTGTGCGCAGCAGGAGAGACAAATCCATGTTTTTATGCCTTCTTTGGCATTTTCAGGTGGAGAAAAACACAATCCCGAAAGAGAAAGAAAAGGCTGCCGCGCCAACACTGAGGCTTCAAACTTGATGAAAACAGTGTCTCCCATATTGGAGTAGGGGCTGCTTGTGGTTATTAGGCATTTGCAAGCTCTCCGAAGTGTGTGCGCAGCAGGAGAGACAAATCCATGTTTTTATGCCTTCTTTGGCATTTTCAGGTGGAGAAAAACACAATCCCGAAAGAGAAAGAAAAGGCTGCCGCGCCAACACTGAGGCTTCAAACTTGATGAAAACAGTGTCTCCCATAGTGGAGTAGGGGCTGCTTGTGGTTATTAGGCCTTTGCAAGCTCTCCGAAGTGTGTGCGCGGCAGGAGAGACAAATCAATGTTTTCGCGCCTTTTTTGCCATTTCCAGGTCGAAAAACACACAGGCCCCAAAAATAAAGAAATGGCTGTCCAGCCAAAACTGAGGCTTCAAACTTGATGAAAACAGTGTCTCCCATATTGGAGTAGGGGCTGCTTGTGGTTATTAGGCATTTGCAAGCTCTCCGAAGTGTGTGCGCGGCAGGAGAGACAAATCCATGTTTTCGCGCCTTTTTTGCGATTTCAAGGTCGAAAAACACATAGGCCCCAAAATGAAAGAAACGGCTGCCGCGCCAAA
Source organism: Argentina silus (assembly GCF_951799395.1). Lineage (NCBI taxonomy): Eukaryota > Metazoa > Chordata > Actinopteri > Argentiniformes > Argentinidae > Argentina > Argentina silus. Next base: position 8,040 of record NW_028152917.1, on the reverse strand, counting down.
ACTATGGCTTCAAACTTGATGAAAACAGTCTCTCCCATAATAACTCACGGGCTGCTTGTGTTTTTTAGGCCTTTGCAAGCTCTCCGAAGTGTGTGCGCGGCAGGAGAGACAAATCAATGTTTTCGCGCCTTTTTTGCCATTTCCAGGTCGAAAAACACACAGGCCCCAAAAATAAAGAAATGGCTGTCCAGCCAAAACTGAGGCTTCAAACTTGATGAAAACAGTGTCTCCCATATTGGAGTAGGGGCTGCTTGTGGTTATTAGGCATTTGCAAGCTCTCCGAAGTGTGTGCGCGGCAGGAGAGACAAATCCATGTTTTCGCGCCTTTTTTGCGATTTCAAGGTCGAAAAACACATAGGCCCCAAAATGAAAGAAACGGCTGCCGCGCCAAAACTATGGCTTCAAACTTGATGAAAACAGTCTCTCCCATAATAACTCACGGGCTGCTTGTGTTTTTTAGGCCTTTGCACGCTATCAGAAGTGTGTGCGCGGCAGGAGAGACAAATCCATGTTTTCGCGCCTTTTTTGCCATTTCCAGGTCGAAGAAAACAAAGGCCCCAAAAATAAAGAAACGGCTGTCCAGCCAAAACTGAGGCTTCAAACTTGATTAAAACAGTCTCTCAGACAATAACTCAAGGGCCGCTTGTGTTTTTTAGGCCTTCGCAAGCTATCGGAAGTGTGTGCGCGGCAGGAGAGACAAATCCATGTTTTCGCGCCTTTTTTACGATTTCAAGGTCGAAAAACACATAGGCCCCAAAATGAAAGAAACGGCTGCCGCGCCAAAACTATGGCTTCAAACTTGATGAAAACATTCTCTCCCACAATAACTCAAGGGCAGCTTGTGTTTTTTAGGCCTTCGCAAGCTATCGGAAGTGTGTGCGCGGCAGGAGAGACAAATCAATGTTTTCGCGCCTTTTTTGCCATTTCCAGGTCGAAAAACACACAGGCCCCAAAAATAAAGAAATGGCTGTCCAGCCAAAACTGAGGCTTCAAACTTGATGAAAACAGTGTCTCCTATATTGGAGTAGGGGCTGCTTGTGGTTATTAGGCATTTGCAAGCTCTCCGAAGTGTGTGCGCAGCAGGAGAGACAAATCCATGTTTTTATGCCTTCTTTGGCATTTTCAGGTGGAGAAAAACACAATCCCGAAAGAAAAAGAAAAGGCTGCCGCGCCAACACTGAGGCTTCAAACTTGATGAAAACAGTGTCTCCCATAGTGGAGTAGGGGCTGCTTGTGGTTATTAGGCCTTTGCAAGCTCTCCGAAGTGTGTGCGCGGCAGGAGAGACAAATCAATGTTTTCGCGCCTTTTTTGCCATTTCCAGGTCGAAAAACACACAGGCCCCAAAAATAAAGAAATGGCTGTCCAGCCAAAACTGAGGCTTCAAACTTGATGAAAACAGTGTCTCCCATATTGGAGTAGGGGCTGCTTGTGGTTATTAGGCATTTGCAAGCTCTCCGAAGTGTGTGCGCAGCAGGAGAGACAAATCCATGTTTTTATGCCTTCTTTGGCATTTTCAGGTGGAGAAAAACACAATCCCGAAAGAGAAAGAAAAGGCTGCCGCGCCAACACTGAGGCTTCAAACTTGATGAAAAAAGTGTCTCCCATAATGGAGTAGGGGCTGCTTGTGGTTATTAGGCATTTGCAAGCTCTCCGAAGTGTGTGCGCAGCAGGAGAGACAAATCCATGTTTTTATGCCTTCTTTGGCATTTTCAGGTGGAGAAAAACACAATCCCGAAAGAGAAAGAAAAGGCTGCCGCGCCAACACTGAGGCTTCAAACTTGATGAAAACAGTGTCTCCCATAGTGGAGTAGGGGCTGCTTGTGGTTATTAGGCCTTTGCAAGCTCTCCGAAGTGTGTGCGCGGCAGGAGAGACAAATCAATGTTTTCGCGCCTTTTTTGCCATTTCCAGGTCGAAAAACACACAGGCCCCAAAAATAAAGAAATGGCTGTCCAGCCAAAACTGAGGCTTCAAACTTGATGAAAACAGTGTCTCCCATATTGGAGTAGGGGCTGCTTGTGGTTATTAGGCATTTGCAAGCTCTCCGAAGTGTGTGCGCGGCAGGAGAGACAAATCCATGTTTTCGCGCCTTTTTTGCGATTTCAAGGTCGAAAAACACATAGGCCCCAAAATGAAAGAAACGGCTGCCGCGCCAAAACTATGGCTTCAAACTTGATGAAAACAGTCTCTCCCATAATAACTCACGGGCTGCTTGTGTTTTTTAGGCCTTTGCAAGCTCTCCGAAGTGTGTGCGCGGCAGGAGAGACAAATCAATGTTTTCGCGCCTTTTTTGCCATTTCCAGGTCGAAAAACACACAGGCCCCAAAAATAAAGAAATGGCTGTCCAGCCAAAACTGAGGCTTCAAACTTGATGAAAACAGTGTCTCCCATATTGGAGTAGGGGCTGCTTGTGGTTATTAGGCATTTGCAAGCTCTCCGAAGTGTGTGCGCGGCAGGAGAGACAAATCCATGTTTTCGCGCCTTTTTTGCGATTTCAAGGTCGAAAAACACATAGGCCCCAAAATGAAAGAAACGGCTGCCGCGCCAAAACTATGGCTTCAAACTTGATGAAAACAGTCTCTCCCATAATAACTCACGGGCTGCTTGTGTTTTTTAGGCCTTTGCACGCTATCAGAAGTGTGTGCGCGGCAGGAGAGACAAATCCATGTTTTCGCGCCTTTTTTGCCATTTCCAGGTCGAAGAAAACAAAGGCCCCAAAAATAAAGAAACGGCTGTCCAGCCAAAACTGAGGCTTCAAACTTGATTAAAACAGTCTCTCAGACAATAACTCAAGGGCCGCTTGTGTTTTTTAGGCCTTCGCAAGCTATCGGAAGTGTGTGCGCGGCAGGAGAGACAAATCCATGTTTTCGCGCCTTTTTTACGATTTCAAGGTCGAAAAACACATAGGCCCCAAAATGAAAGAAACGGCTGCGGCGCCAAAACTATGGCTTCAAACTTGATGAAAACATTCTCTCCCACAATAACTCAAGGGCAGCTTGTGTTTTTTAGGCCTTCGCAAGCTATCGGAAGTGTGTGCGCGGCAGGAGAGACAAATCAATGTTTTCGCGCCTTTTTTGCCATTTCCAGGTCGAAAAACACACAGGCCCCAAAAATAAAGAAATGGCTGTCCAGCCAAAACTGAGGCTTCAAACTTGATGAAAACAGTGTCTCCTATATTGGAGTAGGGGCTGCTTGTGGTTATTAGGCATTTGCAAGCTCTCCGAAGTGTGTGCGCAGCAGGAGAGACAAATCCATGTTTTTATGCCTTCTTTGGCATTTTCAGGTGGAGAAAAACACAATCCCGAAAGAAAAAGAAAAGGCTGCCGCGCCAACACTGAGGCTTCAAACTTGATGAAAACAGTGTCTCCCATAGTGGAGTAGGGGCTGCTTGTGGTTATTAGGCCTTTGCAAGCTCTCCGAAGTGTGTGCGCGGCAGGAGAGACAAATCAATGTTTTCGCGCCTTTTTTGCCATTTCCAGGTCGAAAAACACACAGGCCCCAAAAATAAAGAAATGGCTGTCCAGCCAAAACTGAGGCTTCAAACTTGATGAAAACAGTGTCTCCCATATTGGAGTAGGGGCTGCTTGTGGTTATTAGGCATTTGCAAGCTCTCCGAAGTGTGTGCGCAGCAGGAGAGACAAATCCATGTTTTTATGCCTTCTTTGGCATTTTCAGGTGGAGAAAAACACAATCCCGAAAGAGAAAGAAAAGGCTGCCGCGCCAACACTGAGGCTTCAAACTTGATGAAAACAGTGTCTCCCATAATGGAGTAGGGGCTGCTTGTGGTTATTAGGCATTTGCAAGCTCTCCGAAGTGTGTGCGCAGCAGGAGAGACAAATCCATGTTTTTATGCCTTCTTTGGCATTTTCAGGTGGAGAAAAACACAATCCCGAAAGAGAAAGAAAAGGCTGCCGCGCCAACACTGAGGCTTCAAACTTGATGAAAACAGTGTCTCCCATAGTGGAGTAGGGGCTGCTTGTGGTTATTAGGCCTTTGCAAGCTCTCCGAAGTGTGTGCGCAGCAGGAGAGACAAATCCATGTTTTTATGCCTTCTTTGGCATTTTCAGGTGGAGAAAAACACAATCCCGAAAGAGAAAGAAAAGGCTGCCGCGCCAACACTGAGGCTTCAAACTTGATGAAAACAGTGTCTCCCATATTGGAGTAGGGGCTGCTTGTGGTTATTAGGCATTTGCAAGCTCTCCGAAGTGTGTGCGCAGCAGGAGAGACAAATCCATGTTTTTATGCCTTCTTTGGCATTTTCAGGTGGAGAAAAACACAATCCCGAAAGAGAAAGAAAAGGCTGCCGCGCCAACACTGAGGCTTCAAACTTGATGAAAACAGTGTCTCCCATAGTGGAGTAGGGGCTGCTTGTGGTTATTAGGCCTTTGCAAGCTCTCCGAAGTGTGTGCGCAGCAGGAGAGACAAATCCATGTTTTTATGCCTTCTTTGGCATTTTCAGGTGGAGAAAAACACAATCCCGAAATCGCAAAAAAGGCGCGAAAACATGGATTTGTCTCTCCTGCCGCGCACACACTTCCGATAGCGTGCAAAGGCCTAAAAAACACAAGCAGCCCGTGAGTTATTATGGGAGAGACTGTTTTCATCAAGTTTGAAGCCTCAGTGTTGGCGCGGCAGCCTTTTCTTTCTCTTTCGGGATTGTGTTTTTCTCCACCTGAAAATGCCAAAGAAGGCATAAAAACATGGATTTGTCTCTCCTGCTGCGCACACACTTCGGAGAGCTTGCAAATGCCTAATAACCACAAGCAGCCCCTACTCCAATATGGGAGACACTGTTTTCATCAAGTTTGAAGCCTCAGTGTTGGCGCGGCAGCCTTTTCTTTCTCTTTCGGGATTGTGTTTTTCTCCACCTGAAAATGCCAAAGAAGGCATAAAAACATGGATTTGTCTCTCCTGCTGCGCACACACTTCGGAGAGCTTGCAAAGGCCTAATAACCACAAGCAGCCCCTACTCCACTATGGGAGACACTGTTTTCATCAAGTTTGAAGCCTCAGTGTTGGCGCGGCAGCCTTTTCTTTCTCTTTCGGGATTGTGTTTTTCTCCACCTGAAAATGCCAAAGAAGGCATAAAAACATGGATTTGTCTCTCCTGCTGCGCACACACTTCGGAGAGCTTGCAAATGCCTAATAACCACAAGCAGCCCCTACTCCAATATGGGAGACACTGTTTTCATCAAGTTTGAAGCCTCAGTGTTGGCGCGGCAGCCTTTTCTTTCTCTTTCGGGATTGTGTTTTTCTCCACCTGAAAATGCCAAAGAAGGCATAAAAACATGGATTTGTCTCTCCTGCTGCGCACACACTTCGGAGAGCTTGCAAATGCCTAATAACCACAAGCAGCCCCTACTCCATTATGGGAGACACTGTTTTCATCAAGTTTGAAGCCTCAGTGTTGGCGCGGCAGCCTTTTCTTTCTCTTTCGGGATTGTGTTTTTCTCCACCTGAAAATGCCAAAGAAGGCATAAAAACATGGATTTGTCTCTCCTGCTGCGCACACACTTCGGAGAGCTTGCAAATGCCTAATAACCACAAGCAGCCCCTACTCCAATATGGGAGACACTGTTTTCATCAAGTTTGAAGCCTCAGTTTTGGCTGGACAGCCATTTCTTTATTTTTGGGGCCTGTGTGTTTTTCGACCTGGAAATGGCAAAAAAGGCGCGAAAACATTGATTTGTCTCTCCTGCCGCGCACACACTTCGGAGAGCTTGCAAAGGCCTAATAACCACAAGCAGCCCCTACTCCACTATGGGAGACACTGTTTTCATCAAGTTTGAAGCCTCAGTGTTGGCGCGGCAGCCTTTTCTTTTTCTTTCGGGATTGTGTTTTTCTCCACCTGAAAATGCCAAAGAAGGCATAAAAACATGGATTTGTCTCTCCTGCTGCGCACACACTTCGGAGAGCTTGCAAATGCCTAATAACCACAAGCAGCCCCTACTCCAATATAGGAGACACTGTTTTCATCAAGTTTGAAGCCTCAGTTTTGGCTGGACAGCCATTTCTTTATTTTTGGGGCCTGTGTGTTTTTCGACCTGGAAATGGCAAAAAAGGCGCGAAAACATTGATTTGTCTCTCCTGCCGCGCACACACTTCCGATAGCTTGCGAAGGCCTAAAAAACACAAGCTGCCCTTGAGTTATTGTGGGAGAGAATGTTTTCATCAAGTTTGAAGCCATAGTTTTGGCGCGGCAGCCGTTTCTTTCATTTTGGGGCCTATGTGTTTTTCGACCTTGAAATCGCAAAAAAGGCGCGAAAACATGGATTTGTCTCTCCTGCCGCGCACACACTTCGGAGAGCTTGCAAATGCCTAATAACCACAAGCAGCCCCTACTCCAATATGGGAGACACTGTTTTCATCAAGTTTGAAGCCTCAGTTTTGGCTGGACAGCCATTTCTTTATTTTTGGGGCCTGTGTGTTTTTCGACCTGGAAATGGCAAAAAAGGCGCGAAAACATTGATTTGTCTCTCCTGCCGCGCACACACTTCGGAGAGCTTGCAAAGGCCTAAAAAACACAAGCAGCCCGTGAGTTATTATGGGAGAGACTGTTTTCATCAAGTTTGAAGCCATAGTTTTGGCGCGGCAGCCGTTTCTTTCATTTTGGGGCCTATGTGTTTTTCGACCTTGAAATCGCAAAAAAGGCGCGAAAACATGGATTTGTCTCTCCTGCCGCGCACACACTTCGGAGAGCTTGCAAATGCCTAATAACCACAAGCAGCCCCTACTCCAATATGGGAGACACTGTTTTCATCAAGTTTGAAGCCTCAGTTTTGGCTGGACAGCCATTTCTTTATTTTTGGGGCCTGTGTGTTTTTCGACCTGGAAATGGCAAAAAAGGCGCGAAAACATTGATTTGTCTCTCCTGCCGCGCACACACTTCGGAGAGCTTGCAAAGGCCTAATAACCACAAGCAGCCCCTACTCCACTATGGGAGACACTGTTTTCATCAAGTTTGAAGCCTCAGTGTTGGCGCGGCAGCCTTTTCTTTCTCTTTCGGGATTGTGTTTTTCTCCACCTGAAAATGCCAAAGAAGGCATAAAAACATGGATTTGTCTCTCCTGCTGCGCACACACTTCGGAGAGCTTGCAAATGCCTAATAACCACAAGCAGCCCCTACTCCAATATGGGAGACACTGTTTTCATCAAGTTTGAAGCCTCAGTGTTGGCGCGGCAGCCTTTTCTTTCTCTTTCGGGATTGTGTTTTTCTCCACCTGAAAATGCCAAAGAAGGCATAAAAACATGGATTTGTCTCTCCTGCTGCGCACACACTTCGGAGAGCTTGCAAAGGCCTAATAACCACAAGCAGCCCCTACTCCACTATGGGAGACACTGTTTTCATCAAGTTTGAAGCCTCAGTGTTGGCGCGGCAGCCTTTTCTTTCTCTTTCGGGATTGTGTTTTTCTCCACCTGAAAATGCCAAAGAAGGCATAAAAACATGGATTTGTCTCTCCTGCTGCGCACACACTTCGGAGAGCTTGCAAATGCCTAATAACCACAAGCAGCCCCTACTCCAATATGGGAGACACTGTTTTCATCAAGTTTGAAGCCTCAGTGTTGGCGCGGCAGCCTTTTCTTTCTCTTTCGGGATTGTGTTTTTCTCCACCTGAAAATGCCAAAGAAGGCATAAAAACATGGATTTGTCTTTCCTGCTGCGCACACACTTCGGAGAGCTTGCAAAGGCCTAATAACCACAAGCAGCCCCTACTCCACTATGGGAGACACTGTTTTCATCAAGTTTGAAGCCTCAGTGTTGGCGCGGCAGCCTTTTCTTTCTCTTTCGGGATTGTGTTTTTCTCCACCTGAAAATGCCAAAGAAGGCATAAAAACATGGATTTGTCTCTCCTGCTGCGCACACACTTCGGAGAGCTTGCAAATGCCTAATAACCACAAGCAGCCCCTACTCCAATATGGGAGACACTGTTTTCATCAAGTTTGAAGCCTCAGTGTTGGCGCGGCAGCCTTTTCTTTCTCTTTCGGGATTGTGTTTTTCTCCACCTGAAAATGCCAAAGAAGGCATAAAAACATGGATTTG